>NC_057813.1:724253259-724553259 GCF_018294505.1 Triticum aestivum
GTTGGCGTATAATAGAGGGAAGCTGTGTATAGTGATGAGCACATGCCATGCATGATCGCCTTTGAACCGCCCTCGGACTGTATCAATGTTGTGCAGGGAGTATGCACTCGCTGACCACGGCAACATGGTGGCGAGACCGATCAGCATCCACGCACGCACCCTGCCTCATGCAACGAGGTAGCCAGCGACCGGGCAACCATCCAACCACGTTATATTTCACAAATATAACAAAAATTTTCCCTACTACCGAGTGTAGTTACTCCCACTTATATTTCATACGTTTTAGGTAGTATCTATCATATCGGAGAGTATGTACGCGTAGTATGTAGTATATAAGAATGTTTAGGTAGTATATATATAGGGAAAATCCATCCTACCACCCGGTGGTAGTTACCCTACATGTCTCTATACTATCATGTGGTACTATATATATTACTTTATTATTTTAAATATATTCATATAGTATATCTAAGATATTTCAAAACAAGTTACATGAAAAAATTGCATATGAATCCATAATTTTTGTTATATTTGTGAAATACGTACATATTTGTACGAAAAAAAAAACATACTCAAAATATGGTATATACTACCTAAAAATTAGTATATATATACTACCTAATCATTTTTATATACTACATACTACACGTACATACTCTCTATTTCAACGGATACTACATACAACATACAAAACGCAAGTGGTGGTAACTACTACTACTTGTAGGAAACATTTGTCTAAATATATATACAATTCTGATTTGACTAAATATTTTACCCACTTGTACCTTTGTATATAATTAACACTATATATACAATTCTTTGAGAGGTCAAGTGACCATATCTTGAGAGATTGGGGCCAAGCTCTTTTTCTTATTCTTCTCAAACACACCCAAATTCAAGATGACCCGTGGTCGGCCTGGCTGGCGGGTGGCGCAGCGGGCGGTCATCTGCATCATACTTGATCCCAGGTCCATCAGTTATTGTCTGAAACCAGTTACTGCACGCTGTCTCATTTGCCCGGCAGTGTCATGTCTCTCTGGACACACGCAGATGAATGCAGTGTCATTTGTCTGACAGTCTCATGTCTCTCTGGACACAGGTGAACCATTCGAGGTCGAGGGCACCAATGGCATATGCGGAAGGCATCCATCGACAAGCTGGATCACCAAGCAGTACAACTGGAGCGCCGTCAGCAGCATCTCGATCGGGATGCTCGGTCCGCCTTTCAGACCTGAAAACCACACAATCTATCTGAACAAACCCACTGTGATAAAACATAAGCATACCTAAGCCCTCTTTAACTCCTTGCTTAATCAGGCCACAGCTAATTGATTCATTAAGTTGTGTTAATTACATTCTGTCCTGCAGATATTAAGAACATTTGCTCGTTCTGTTGTACTAATTAGTAGCTCATTGGTTGTTTAGAAAGATGTAAACATGTATTTGCACGCCCGAGCCAAGTTGTTACACCAATTCAGTGTATGCCGTAAGTTCTAGCATCAAAGTGACCGTTTGCGCTTAGTTCAAGCACCACCGGTGTAATTGACTCTCACCTTATCATTCAACCAAGAGATTATGTCCACCCTGCCCAAGATTGCCTCCCCAATAATAAAAAAACAATACAACCTCATTCACACCCTTTTTCATGCTCACACTGCTAGCATTACCAAACAGACTCCTATTATTCATTCAAACTACTAGTAGTGGCTAGAATCTTCTTTCCTGAAAACTAGTACTCGCCCCGTCCCATACTGTAACATGTTATTACAACCAATATATGAGTAATATTCATTGTAATTAATAAGACCTTATATTGTGGGACAGAGACGAAAATTCAGCTCCAAGTGCATATATAGACTATACTGTTCGCATGTAATGCAGGAAGGCCTCTCTCTACAAATGGCCAAATTCAGCTCCAATAGGTAAGAGAGCAGAAGGCAGATATACTACTCTACGTCACACGAGCTGCTTAGTTTGCTTATCCTTGCTACACTAAAACATACTGTATATTCTTCTGCAAAACTCTGTTTACATTACAAGTATCATTCTTCACCTAGCTAGCTAGCTCAAATCACCCACATGCCGCTCTTTACCAATATCTTTGCAACCATGTGGTGCCTCTGGAAATCCAGGAATGGCAGGTTATTTCAAAGTACCTCTTATACATGTTTTTTATGCAGCACAAGCAGTCACAAATTGCTTTCCTCTGGAGGAGAAAACTACTATCAGGGAGCAGACTCAAGGGGATGCCAAAAGTCAAAAAAATGAAGATGCAGGGATCAACATCTAAGCTGCCTACTATAAAGAGGATATGCACAGATGCTGCATGAAAGGAACAAGACTCACGTACACTGGCTGTTTCAACCAGGTTCAACCCCCTTCCTCCCGACTCGCCCGACCCGCTCCCGCGAAGGGGGGGGGGGGGGGGGGGGCGAAACCCTTCCCTGGCCGCAGCCGCCCCCTCCCCTCCTCGATCTCCTCCCCCCGCCAGACCGGGGGGGGGGGGGGCAAAGCCTGGCCGGCCCCGGCAGCGGCGAGCCTTCTTCTCCCTTCGCTCGGGGCTGGCTGGCGCGGGGCAGCCGCCTTGGATGTATGCGCGGCGCTGAGCAGGGCGCGGCGGCGAGACGACGGCGGACGTCCCGGCGACGGTGGCGGCTGGTGGCGGCGTGTGGAGGGCTGCTGGGGTCGGCGGAGGGCGGAGGGTGCAGGTTGGTACGGCGGCGCGGGGCTCCCCCTAGGGGTCCCGGCGTGGATGTGGGCTGCCACGGCGTGGTGGTGGCTCATGGCGGTGGTTTGGGTCGTGCAAGGCGGCGACTGGAAATCTCCGGTGTCGGCCCGTCGGTGTGCGGCCTATGCCGACCTTCGACCCTTCTTCTCCGGTCATTCGTCTGCTACCTTCGTCGATGGTTGGCCCTCCCCCAGTTATGGTCCATCACTCGTCTCGCACCAGGCAGCAGGATCAGGCTCGTCTCACGCCCGGCAGCAGGACTGACCTTGTCCCGCGCCCGGCAGCAGGACCAAGCTCGTCTTGCACCCGGCAGCAGGATCATGCTCATCTCGCGCCCGGCAGCAGGACCGAGCTCGTCTCGCGCCCAGTGCCGTAGGACGGGGCGATGGAGGCTAGTTTTGGCCGGCCTATTGGGTCTCAGCACTGGGGGCAGCCCATGGGTGCGAAAGGCGGGTCCTTTTCGCTCGTGTCTTTGGTTGGGGTAGCAGAGGATCTCGGGTGAGATGGTGTCAAGGTCTTGGATGTCGGGGCGGCGGCCCTGATGGTGGGTTCGTGAGGCTCATGGGCAGAGCCCGTGGCTTGGTGCTGCCCGGTTGCGACGGTCGTGTGGGCGGCGTGGTAGCCGGGGTGTGGCGTTCGGTGGTGGTGATTGGTGGCCGGGGTGAAAACCTGCTCTATCTTCGGACGGACCGGCGGCGGCGAAACTCGTTCCCTTTTTGAAGGCGTCGTCGCGGCTCTCATTGCCCGTCGTGTTGCTCCAGGGGAAACTCTGATCCTCGGATCTGGCGGTGGCGGCGCTCCGGTGTCGTCCCCTTCTTGAAGGCGCCGCCTTGGAGCCCACGGTTCGTCATATGCGGCTTCACCTCTTCGCGGAGTGCTAGGGATGGTGTTGCCGCGCTCAGCGCCTTTGTGTCATGCCTTGGGTGTGTGCGCGTCTGTTGTGGGGGTGTGCGTTTGTATCGGGTGCTGTTGATCATTGCTTTATATATAAAACGGGGCGAAAGCCTTTTTCGGTAAAGGAACAAGACTCCTCAACCAACCAGTAATGGAAACACAAAAGCATTGCCGAAGCTCAGGGTCTAAAACTTGCAGCTACTTTGCTGTCAATTCCGGTGGGAAACCAGAGGCCTATTAACAGACTTGTGTACCATGACTGATACAGATTCAGCTCACTTCATTTTCCATGTCTCAAGGGTCTATAACATTGAAGTTCACACTGCAGGGCGGCGCCGCCAGGGCATCGGGGAAGGGCGGCGGCGGCGACGCCATTGGGGTGGGGTGGGGTGGGGTTGAGTGGAGTGGGGGTGATTGTCGATTTGGGCTTTCGATTTCCCGCCTCTGCTCTAGGAAGACGTACCCGCCTTTCCCCTTCTGCTCGTCCTGTCACTTCGACGTCTCCTTCAACTCATCAAAAAAACCGAAGCAAACTTCTCTATTTGCTTTGTAATAAAAAAATCACATACAATACAATCTCTCTGTTGTAAGAACACATATACTTTTTTTTCAGAAAAGAGTGAATATATTAGCTAGAAATAGAATACAATCCATGTTCATGGCATCAGCAATTTCCGGAGGAAAAATTCTAAGCCAGGCTATTGTTTTCATTTGCTTCTCTAAGTCGTCACTCACTGAATTGGCTTCAGGATTGAACTTAACAATAGATACACATCTTTCGTAAATAAGTTTACGAATAGCCTGGACACGTGATGAGGATCGCGACATGTTCGAGGTTGCTGGGTTCACCAGGGAGATGGCTTTCGCATAGTCCATGTCCACAGACAAAGGGAGCGATGAACAATGTAGTGCATCTTGAGAACGTAGTTGAAAACAAAAAGAATCGCTCTACGATCAATCAGGAACACTATGAAGACGCAATGGTTTGGATTCGATTGTTACCAACTCCGAGTTGTAGTGGAAGGAGACGAGTTGGTGTAGATCATACTTGGAGCCCTCGAACCGTAGATGACGATCCAACGAACCGCCCACGGACAGTCCCTCGAACGGAAGACCGAAAGCATGGCAACTTTCAAGTTTCTTTTTTCAAGCCGATATCAAACTTTTCTTGCCATGGCAACTTTCTTTTTTCTAGACGATGTCAAACTTTTCTTACCATGGCAATTTTTTTAGTGAATTTTCCATGGAAAATTTACGTAAATTCCCATGGCAATTTTTATTTTTTATTGTCATGGCAAATTTTACTTTTTATTTGCAATGGCTATTTACCTTTATTAACATGGAAAGTTTACCTAAATTCCTATGGCAATTTTTAACTTTTATTGCCATGGCAAGATTTACTATTTATTAGACCTTTATTAACATGGCTTGTTTTACTTTTTTTGCCATGTCAAATATATGCAAATTTTAATATGATTTTGGTTATGATCATGGCAAATTTAACTACATGCACCATGACCATTCTTTCTTCCTTTTTGCAACATGGCAAATTTCTTTTGCGCGGGACCATGGCAAATTAAGGCTATGCATCATGGAATTTTTATTGTATGGATCATGGCATTTTGTAGTCTACATTCTGCCGTGGTACGTTTCGATACGTGCACCCAGCTAACTCTTTTTCTTTTTCCTTTTTTCTTTTCTCATTTTTCAATTTTGGATATGTACGTGCACTTCAAGCTGATTATTTAGCTGACTACTATAGGAAACAACCCTACAAATTGACTCGATTACATGATAAATCTCATCCAAATCTATCACCGTACAACAAGCCTACGAAGTAATTACTCACTCTTGATGGTGAACATCGTGGAATTTTTGATGAAGAAGGGTTGATAACGACGATGACGACGAATCCCCCTTTTCGGAGCCCCGAACGGACTACAGATCAGCCCTCCGGATGAAGAACGGGAGGTGGTGGCGGATCTGTATCATGAAGCTTGATGAAACTTTTTCTCTGATTTTTTTCTCCGCGAGACAGTACTTATGAAGTTGGAATTAGGGTCAATGGAGGTCTATGTGACCCACGATCTCCTAGGGTGCGCCCCCTGAGCTCGTGGCTCCCTGGTGGCCCCCCTCTAGTAGGTCTCTTCGCCAATAATTTTAATATATTACGAAAATATTCTCCATAAATTTTTAGGACAAACCAAGAACTTTTATTTCTGCATAAAAATAACACCATGGCAATTTTGTTGAAAACATCGTCAGTCCGGGTTAGTTTCATACAAACCATGCAATTAGAGTCGAAAACAAGAGACAAAGGAGACAACTAGAAAATTGTTTGGGACGTATCAGCGGACGAGACACAAAATTTACCCAGGTTCACGCCATCCTAGAAGGTAACCTTGTTGGACTAGACCACTAGCTTTGCCTTGTCGTCTAACTAGGTGTGTCGCCTCCTTGTCTTCTGGCTAGGGGGGGGGGGGGGCTGAGTTGGCATGTGAGGGATGATATGGCATGAATACTGGTGCCCGAATGTCATGTCCTCATCAGCCATAATTCACGACTTAGAAGATTTAGAATTTATCAAAGGCTTGGGATGATAGGGGTGGAAAGGTTGAGAAGACCCCCTGCCCTAGGGCTTGGGTAGCTAAAATGTTATCATCCATAGCAAAGGAGTGGAACCACGGGAACTTCTATTTGAAGTAGAGAGCAACAAGTTTCTATTTGTCATGCCAAAGATGGTGAGTGTTCCCTTTACCAGCAAAACATGAGGCAGTCGTGGAGGGAGATGATATGGTTGTTCCTGCTAATTGGGATGGAGATGTTATGAATCACATGGCTTTGGATGATTGCTGGATTGGTTTGATAAGGTTGTCCTCTCTAAAGGTGTTCAAGGAGGGAGATTATCTGGTTGTTGTGTGGGATTTTTTACTCCAATTTTGTAAGAACTTTATGGTGTGTTTTTACCTTGGAAGAGAGGATGTTAGCGCTACTCTTTGGCAGCGCGCTCTTATTTTTTTCACTCTCCTATCTCTATCCCACCCCCTAACCTTAAAGGAGTTACAAGTCACATACCTTGTTGAGTATGAGATCTTCATAGTGGCCCAACCCTGAGGGAGGACGACACCACTGAAGGAGCAACGCGAGTAGAAGACTGATACGTCTCCAACGTATCTATAATTTATGAAGTATTCATACTAATATATTATCATTCTTGGATGTTTTACAATCATTTTATAGCAACTTTATATCTTTTTTGGGACTAACCTATTGACCCAGTGCCTAGTGCCAGTTGTTGTTTTTTGCTTGTTTTTTACATCGCAGGAAATCAATATCAAACGGAGTCCAAACACCGCGTAACTTTTTGGAGATTTTTTATGGACCAGAAGAAAGCCAGTGGGCCAAGGAAGCACCTGAGGGGCTGCTCAAGGGGAGCAGCACCCACCAGGGCGTGCCAGGAGGCCCAGGCGCGCTGGTGGGTGCTGCCCACCTCGGGCGCCCCGTGAACCGCTTCTTCTCCCTTCCCTATGAATTCCCAAATATTGCAAAACCCTTCGGGGTAGCCCTAGATCAGAAGTTCCGCCGCCGCAAGGCCTTTATATCCACGAGATCCAATCTAGACCCCGTTCCGGCACCCTACCGGAGGGGGTAATCATCTCCGGTGGCCATCTTCATCATCCCGGCGGCCACCACGATAAGGAGGGAGTAGTCCACCCTCAGGGCTGAGGGTTTGTATCAGTAGCTATGTGTTTAATCTCTCTCTCCTGTGTTCTTGAGATGTCACGATCTTGATGTATCACGGGCTTTGTTAATATAGTCGGATCATATGGTGTTTTCCCCTCTCTATCTTGTTGTGATGAATTGAGTTTTTCCCTTTGAGATTTCGTTGTTATCAGATTGAATGCTATTGATGAGAAGAAATTTAATTATGTGGAGAGTAGAAAATTCTCTATGCTTATGTATCATGAAAATAATGCTTTGTGTGATAGTTATATTGTTGAACTCACTCATGATGCTATTGGAAATTATTATGACGGAGGAACTTATGCTTGTAGGAATTGCAATAATATCAAGTTTCCTCTCTTTATGTGGAAAGTTTTGAACTTGCGCTTGTTTTAATTTCCCATGCTAGTTGATTCTTATTCCCATAAGTTGTTTGATCACAAAATCCCTATCCATAGGAAGTGGATTAGACTTAAATTTGTTTGTCATGTGATTCATGATGCTCTTGTTATGTTTCAATTCTTATCTTTTATGTGAGCATCATTAAACTCATCATGTCTAGCTAAAAAGGCATTAAAGAAAATCGCTTGTTGGGAGACAACCCAACACTTTTACCTAATGTTTTTATGTGTTCACATGATTAGGATATTGTAGTAATCATGTTCATTGTTTTTTTCAATAAAGTGCCAAGTAAAGCCTTTGGGATCATGTTGGGTGATAGTTGATTTGATCTTGCTGAAAAACAAAAACTTTTGCTCTCACGAAAATAAATCTAATTTTTAAAAGAAGAGTGCTTTTGAGTTGATTATTTTTGAAGAAGATTAATATACAAATTGCTCACGTGGTCCAATTTGTTCCATAATTTTTGGAGTAGCAGAAATATGGTTTGAGTACAGATTACTACAGACTGTTCTGTTTTTGATAGATTCACATTTGTATGTGATTAACATCCATAGTTCACATCGTCATGTGACCAACACCCAAAGGGTTTACTAGATTCAATAATCTAGTTCACATCTCTATGTGATTAACACCCAAATAGTACTAAGGTATGATCATGTTTTGCTCATGAGAGAAGTTTAGTCAATGGGTCTGTCGCATTCAGAGTCGTATGTATTTTGCAAATATTTTATGTCTACAATGCTCTGCATGGAGCTACTATAGCTAATTGCTCTCACTTTTAATATATATCCAGATTGAGACTTAGAGTCATCTGAATCGGTGTAAAAACTTCCACCGATGTGGTGTTAAATCACATAATGATGTGAACTAGATTACTGACTCTAGTGCAAGTGGGGGACTGAAGGAAATATGCCCTAGAGGCAATGATAAATTTATTATTTATTTCCTTATTTCATGATAAATGTTTATTATTCATGCTAGAATTGTATTAACCGGAAACATAATACATGTGTGAATACATAGACAAATATAGTGTCACTAGTATGCCTCTATTTGACTAGCTCGTTAATCAAAGATGGTTAAGTTTCCTAACCATAGACGTGAATTGTAATTTGATTAACGGGATCACATCATTAGGAGAATGATGTGATTGACTTGACACATTCTGGTAGCTTAGCACTTGATCGTTTAGTATGTTGTTATTGCTTTCTTCATGACTTATACATGTTCCTATGACTATGAGATTATGCAACTCCCGTTTACCGGAGGAACACTTTGTGTGCTACCAAACGTCACAACGTAACCGGGTGATTATAAAGGTGCTCCACAGGTGTCTTCGAAGGTACTTGTTGAGTTGGCGTATTTCGAGATTAGGATTTGTCACTCCGATTGTCGAAGAGGTATCTCTGGGCCCTCTCGGTAATGCACATCACTATAAGCCTTGCAAGCAATGTGACTAATGAGTTAGTTGTGGGATGATGCATTACATAACGAGTAAAGAGACTTCCCGGTAACGAGGTTGAACTAGGTATTGAGATACCGACGATCGAATCTCGGGCAAGTAACATACGATGACAAAAGGAACAACGTATGTTGTTATGCGGTTTGACCGATAAAGATCTTCCTAGAATATGAGGGAGCCAATATGAGCATCCAGGTTCCGCTATTGGTTATTGACCGGAGACGTGTCTCGATCGTGTCCCGAGCCGCCGATAGCTCCATCCCGCTCCGCCCTTGGTCGCTCTGGCACGCTCCTCTGATGTGGCATGTACTCCGGCGGAGGAGGATGGTTCCTGATGGTCGCTGCAAGGAAGGAATAACGGCGGAGGCGGATAGAATCCGGCCGACGTACTGTCGGATTTGGGGATCGGAGGCAGTGCCTCTTTTTTTCTCTCTTCCAAAGGGGAACGACAAATGCTAAGGCCGACTAGGCCGAGGATCACCGAGCAACCGAAACCTCACTAGGCCCAATACCCGCACGATATTACTAAATCTATCTGTAAGACGTCACCTCAAAAAAAACTAAACATGGAACATCTCTTTAATTTTAAAAATAAGATAAGACCTTCTATGAAATGTCCGTAAAAGAATCCGCTTAAGAAATGTACAAATATAGAAATTAGGGGTAAAAAATAATACTCCCTCCATCTGAAATTACTTGTCGCGGAAATGGATGTATCTAGACATATTTTAATTCTAGATACATCCATTTTTACGACAAGTAATTTGGGACGGAGAGAGTAGGTAATAAAACCACCGTTATTAACTAAAAATGACCCTACATTTCATTTTATATTTTCTTAACTCCAAAGAATGCTCCGTACGAAAAAAATATGTGTTCGTGTGAAATGTTCATCTATCTCAAAGAGTTTTACTTATGTGAATTCAATTATCTCAAAATTCTCTTGGAGAACAATCACAAAACCCTATATTTGCGCTAATACTCACAAAACCCAATATGAAGAGCTGCAATTTGTTATCGTCAGAGATTCTAGACGTGGCAGAAGCTGTCTCCTTCCTATGAAGTTGATGGCTCAGTAGGTGCATGTTCATATCCAGTCAGATTATTGCACCTGTCAATTACAAGCTTCCTCAAGGATACCAATCCTTGAAACTCTTTTTCTGGCCAGTAGACAAGCGCACGAGACCTCAAAATTGACCTATCTTGAAGGTCTACAAAACGTGCACACAACTTTGTTACACCTGACTTCAAAATTTTTAACACCAAAAGTGCCAGAGGAAAATCATGATTATTCCATTTTTCTTTGCTGTTCACCACTTCCCTCAAACTACGGCCAACTGCTGCCGATGTTGTTTCTGTACTTTCTTCAAGGCTCTGCAGTTTCAGTTTGGTCAATGATGTCGTATGTCTAGCTACCCACAGGAACAACTCTGCCCCATTTCCTTCCAGTGTTAATACACCGAGCTTTGATGATTTAGCTGTAGTTGTCAACAGTGGACAATTTTTAATATAAACGTCCTGGAGATTAGGGAATGTTGGTCGTCCTGCTAACGCTGTGAACCTTTCACAGTTAAGAATAAACAACTTCCCAAGCAGAGGAAACATTATCTCTTCTCCTTGCAGCATTATCTATTTCCCACCATCTCTCAAAACAGAAAAGAATTTTTAGCGTAAGCTGCTTTAGATTTGGAAATGCGAAGGATGTATCACGGTCACGGTTGAATAACCACTGCAGTCTATGACAAGAGAAAAGATGGATCTCAACAATGTTTTGCAACATAACCATCCAAGCTGGGAAAGTGGTGTATCCTTATAGCATAAAGCCCATCATGAGGTTTGAGATTCTTGAGCAGTACTCTTGCATCATTCTCTCCAGTGGACCATCTTAATGTAAGTTCTCTTAGTTCCTTCTTATTCACAAGGTTAGCAGCTATTGCATCTTCTTCTATCATGTTCTCTATATTATGTAGCTGTAGTTGACCACCAAGGTTTAAATTCCTGAGCTCTCCAACATTACTACAATGAGATCCACTGTTTACTACAAAACACGTAAGTGTTTGCAAGGATGTCAGATTTCCAAGGTCTCTAGGCACACCCTTCAACTCTGGGCAACCATGAGTGTAAAGGTGACGAAGGGATGTCATATACTTGAGTTGTCTTGGAAGTTCACCAAGGTATTTGCAGACAGAGATGTTCAGCTTTGCAGGTTGTACAGAATGCTCATATCTTTAGGAAGTGCTTCAATATAACTTCTTGAGAGATCTAGATACCTCAGGTGATGTAGATGCTTTGATTTTAGTGGAAATGATAAACCTGAACATAGTTCACTTCTGCTTCGGTAGACCCCCTCCAACACAAGGACGGCCAAGATTGTCGGGTATCCACTGGTGGAAAAACAGGCTTCCGTCCAGCCCCATAAGTCGCGAAGCTGTAGGAACCGCGACTAATGGGACCTTTAGTCGCGGTTCTGGAGGTGAACCGCGACCAAAGGCCTGGGCCCAGGGCGCTCGGTGGCCAGCTGGCGCACGTGAGGGTCTTTAGTCGCGGTTGGCCAGGACAACCGCGACTAAAGGCCTTCGGGCACCTTTAGTCACGGTTTGCCAGGCCAACCGCAACTAAAGCCCCTCCCCTATATATACCCATCCAGCAGCCAACACTTAGCCATTTGGAGCCATTCTCTTCACAAGTGGGTGTAGGTTTGCTTTTGGTTCCTCTTATGCACATAAGGTGTTTGATGAAATGCCCCAAGAGTATGAAACAAACATGACATGAAGTGTTGGAGCCACACTCCTCGATCGCGGTTAGCAACTTGATGAACCTTTGATGTGTCATTGATAAAATATGCATGTGTGCAGTTCATTGTTTAATTTATATTGTTTGTAGCTAGTTAGTTTAACAAATGCATGATGGTTAATTATATATTTTATATTATAATAATGCAGATGAATCGGCAATGGATGTACGGTAACCGACTCTCCGGCGAGTTCACTACGGGTTTGAAAGATTTCCTCGTAGTGGCTAATGCGAACAAGCAGGGGGGTTTTGTTATCTGTCCATGTGTTATCTGTAAGAATCAGAAGGGTTACTCTTCCTCAAGAGATGTTCACATGTATCTGCTTCGGCACGGTTTCATGCCAAGCTATAATTGTTGGACCAAGCATGGAGAAAGAGGGGTTATAATGGAAGAAGATGAAGAAGGGGATGATTTCATCGATGAAAGCTATCTTGCTCATTTCGGTGATACTTTCATGGAGGATGCTGAAGGTGAAGGGGAAGGTGAAGAAGAGGCACGTGATGATCCCGTTGATGATCTTGGTCGGACCATTGCTGATGCACGGAGACGCTGCGAAACTGAAAAGGAGAGGGAGAATTTGGATCGCATGTTAGAGGATCACAGAAAGGCGCTGTACCCCGGATGCGATGATGGTCTGAAAAAGCTGGGCTGCACACTGGATTTGCTGAAATGGAAGGCAGAGGCAGGTGTAGCTGACTCGGCATTTGAAAACTTGCTGAAAATGTTGAAGAATATGTTTCCAAAGGATAACGAGTTGCCCGCCAGTACGTACGAAGCAAAGAAGGTTGTCTGCCCTCTAGGTTTAGAGGTTCTGAAGATACATGCATGCATCAACGACTGCATCCTCTACCACGGTGAATACGAGAATTTGAATGAATGCCCGGTATGCACTGCATTGCGTTATAAGATCAGAGGCGATGACCCTGGTGACGATGTTGAGGGCCAGAAACCCAGGAAGAGGGTTCCCGCCAAGGTGATGTGGTATGCTCCTATAATACCACGGTTGAAACGTCTGTTCAGGAACAAAGAGCATGCCAAGTTGTTGCGATGGCACAAAGAGGACCGTAAGTCGGACGGGGAGTTGAGACACACCGCAGATGGAACGCAATGGAGAAAGATCGACAGATGGTTCAAAGATTTTGCAGCTGACGCAAGGAACATAAGATTTGCTCTAAGTACGGATGGCATGAATCCTTTTGGCGAGCAGAGCTCCAGCCATAGCACCTGGCCCGTGACTCTATGCATCTACAACCTTCCTTCTTGGTTGTGCATGAAGCGGAAGTTCATTATGATGCCAGTGCTCATCCAAGGTCCGAAGCAACCCGGCAACGACATCGATGTACCTAAGGCCATTAGTTGATGAACTTTTACAGCTGTGGGGTGGTGTCCGTGTGTGGGATGAGCACAAACAAGAGGAATTTGACCTACGAGCGTTGCTTTTCGTAACCATCAACGATTGGCCTGCTCTTAGTAACCTTTCGGGACTGTCAAATAAGGGATACAATGCATGCACGCACTGCTTACATGAGACTGAAAGTGTACATTTGCCAAATTGTAAGAAGAACGTGTACCTTGGGCATCGTCGATTTCTTCCGAAAATTCATCCAGTAAGAAAGAAAGGCAAGCATTACAACGGCAAGGCAGATCACCGGCCGAAGCCTGCGGAACGCACTGGTGCTGAGGTATTTGATATGGTCAAGGATTTGAAAGTCATCTTTGGAAAGGGTCCTGGCGGACAATCAGTTCCGAAGGGAGCTGACGGGCACGCAGCCATGTGGAAGAAGAAATCTATATTCTGGGAGCTAGAATATTGGAAAGTCCTAGATGTCCGCTCTGCAATCGACGTGATGCACGTTACGAAGAATATTTGCGTGAACCTCCTAAGCTTCTTGGGCGTGTATGGGAAGACAAATGATACAAAGGAAGCACGGCAGGACCAGCAACGTTTGAAAGACCCTGATGACCGGCATCCGGAATGATTTCAAGGTCGTGCCAGCTACGCTCTGACCAAAGAAGAGAAGGTCATCTTTTTTGAATGCCTGAGCAGTATGAAGGTCCCGTCTGGATTCTCGTCCAATATAAAGGGAATAATAAACATGGCGGAGAAAAAGTTCCAAAACCTGAAGTCTCACGACTGCCACGTGATTATGACGCAATTGCTTCCGATTGCTTTGAGGGGGCTCCTGCCAGAAAATGTTCGAGTAGCCATTGTGAAGCTATGTGCATTCCTCAATGCAATCTCTCAGAAGGTAATCAATCCAGAAGTTCTACCACGGTTACAGAACGATGTGATCCAATGTCTTGTCAGTTTCGAGTTGGTGTTCCCGCCATCCTTCTTCAATATTATGACGCACCTCCTGGTTCACCTAGTCGAAGAGATTTTCGTTCTCGGTCCTGTATTTCTACACAATATGTTCCCCTTCGAGAGGTTCATGGGAGTATTAAATGATGAGGATGCTCCATGGATACGGCACAATCGTAAGCAAGCAGGGACACAAGGGAAGAAATAATGTGTAATAATTTATTGTACCAAACTTTGTTGAATGGATCATGTGAATTATATTACCCGTGATGTGTTTGGTGTCCATTTTCAAATGATTCGAGATACCACTGATGATACATGAAATTAAACAGAAAACAATACAAATTAAAAAGAAAACAATACAAATTAAACAGAAAACAATACAAATTAAAAAGAAAACAATACAAATTAAACAGAAAACAGGTTTGGGGGGGGGGGGGGGGGGCTGAAACCCTAAACCTGCGGCGGCCTTTAGTCGCGGTTGGCGACGAGACCCGCGACTAAAGGGTACCCTTTAGTCGCGGTTGGCCAGACCAACCGCGACTAAAGGTGGGGGCGCGGGAACGCAAAAAACCCGCCAAAAACCCTTTAGTCGCGGTTGGGCAGGCAACCCGCGACTAAAGGGGGGGGGCTATAAATACGAGGTCCGATTCTCGTCTTCTCCGATTCCCGCCTATTCGTCTCTGCCGCGCCCTCGACGCCGCCCGCCGTCGCCCTCGCCCTCGACGCCGCCCGCCGTCGCCCTCGCCCACCGCGCTGCTCATCCGGGCCGCCGACCGTCCGTCCCGGCCGCCGTGCTGCTCATCCAGGCCGCCGCCTGTCCGACCCCGGCCGCCGCGCTGCTCATCCGGGCCGCCGCCCGTCTGTCCCGCTGCTCATCCAGGCCGCCGCCCGTCCGTCCCTGGCGGGACGACGTGTACGCGCAGGCGTGGGAGCCCGCTGCTAGCTACGCCCGCGAGACGGAGCGCCTCTCCGCCAAGGAGTCCCTCCTCGCCGTGAGCTTCTCCCACCTCGTCCCCTGTTCCCCTTCCTTGCAGGACGAATGGATAGTTGGCTACAGCCGGCAAAAAAAATTGAAAACACAAACAATTTTCTGAAACTCCGGAACAAAATTTGAAAACACGAACAAATTTGTGAAAATCGAACATTTTTTAAAAATATGAACATTTTTGAAAAATAGAACATTTTTTAAAAGGAGAACATTTTTTAAAAAGAAAAATAAAAAGAACAATAAACAAAAAAAGAAAAGAAAAACGAAACAGAAAAAGAAAGGAAAAGAAATGAAAATAAAAAAAGGGTTGGGAACCCTCGTAGGTGCGTTCGCTCGACAGTTTGACGCAGACAGCGTCATATAGGAAATTCCAACGTATCCTAATCACTGTTTCGGCGTCGGCTACAACGGGCCGGTGCATTAGCAGCAGTACAGCCGCGGAGGCTGCAACTGCAGCCCGGCTAAGACCCAGGCTCGGCCATATCCAGCCCTGTGTGACGCTCTTTGCATCAAAAAGTCGACGCGTCTCACAGGACGTAGCTCACCTGGGCCGGCCCATTTTGGGTTCGCGACATGACAAATTGGAATTTCCTCCCTCTCCGTGACACCGTCGTCTGCCGCCCCGTCTCGCGCTCTACCGCGACACCCTCTCCCACCCCTTCCTCGCCCCCTCCTTTTGCCACCGCCCTTTCGCCACCGCCACCGCCACCGCTCCCCTTCTTCACTTAATTAATTTGTTTTTACTACATGTTTTCAGGACTGACATAATGGCGGACGATAGAGCTGACCCGATTATGGACAACTATGATCCGGACGGTGAAGCACATATGTTCGGCATCATAAACGGCGATATTCTATATGTGCCGACCGGAGAAGAAGAAGATGATATCAAGTAATTATTTTCATTCATTTGCGCTCTATATCGATCGGCCTATTTCGTTCATTTCCTAATATCAAGTAACTAATTAATAACTCTCTTGTTCATTTAATTTTCTTTGCCTCGTAGGGTTTGGAGACGGTTCGTAGATACAAAGGTCGGTGAATTCAAAAAAGAGCTAGAATTCAAAATGTTAAAGGCTAATAATGCTGGGGATATTCAGCCACCGGAGACCAATCTATGTGGATACTATGTCTGTGAGATGATCCGGAGATACACCTCTGAGCGGGTTCCGAGTGATACCAATGCTCAGAGGAATAACCTCCGGTGGATGCTTAGTCCAGAAGCTCGCTTCCGACCACTTCAAGAGGAACTAGCTGGATGGTTCAGCAGGGAAGTCCTCCATCCTAAAGGAGAACACTATTACGAGGACGTAGAACTTTATATGCATTAAATCATGTATGGAAACTTGTTCAAAATTGTATATGGTCATCCGATGATATTGAATATATATTGTATATTCCTCTTGAATTCTTTTTGGTTCTAATTTCAAATTTATTTGAAATTGTACATTCATATGCATGTATGTAGTACCGTAGAATATATGAAACTCCTTCAAAATTAAAATAAAGCACAAAAGAAATAAAACAATACAAATTAAACAGAAAACAGGTTTAAGGGGGGGGGCTAAAACCCTAAACCTGCGGCGGCCTTTAGTCGCGGTTGGCCAGAAGAACCGCGACTAAAGGTCCTCCGCCCCGACGGCCACCTGGCGCCCACGTGGACGGGCCTTTAGTCGCGGTTCTTAAGCAACCGCGACTAAAGGGGGGGGGGCCTTTAGTCGCGCCCGTTCGGTCGCGGTTGCGCAACCGCGACTAATGGCAGTTGCGAACCGCGACCAAAGGCCCTTTTTCCACCAGTGTATCGCTTCATAACAAAGGACACGATGGGCATAATTTGAAAAAGAGATCGCCCCGCATGTACGTACACGGATACGAGTTTTATTTCCGTCTGGTCATCCTGCCCGCCCACCCGCAGATATTTATTAGTTGAACTGTCCTCCCGTCGCGCCCCCACCTCCCCTGTCAATCAGGCAGCCCGAAGAGTCAACGCGCGTTGCCGCATGCACCCAGGTGGTTGCACGCACCCGCAATCAACGTGCCTGACGCATGCCGCATCCTTGCTTGCCACACGCCATCGCTGTCGCCTCGCCTGCCACGCCACCGCTGCCGCCTCCTCGCCTGCCGCACGCCATCGCTGTCGCCTCGGCTGCCGCGCCACTGATGCCACCTCCTCGCGTGCCTCATGCCACCGATGCTGCCTACTCGCCCACCGCCCCGTCTTGTCGCCTGCCGCCCTTGTCCCGTCCCGAGGCGCCATTAATGGCGATTAAAGCCGCCCACACACCTCCTGTCGCCCCGGACAGCTATATAAAGCCACCGGCCTCCTCTGACGGCCTAATACCAGACCCCCGATGCCCTCACACCTGACCCTTCTCACACTGGACCCCCGCCCCTGATGCCCCGGCAATGGCGTTCCGCAGCGGCAGCAGCAGTGCCGGTGGCGACAATGATGACGTACTCGGCACCTTGCCGACCAGCCTCGGCAGGCCGGAGACGCCGGAGCTCCGCCGCTACTGCCTCCCCGTGCCGTCGGGCTGTCGTCTTCCATGCAACTCGAAGATCGACAAGGACGGCTTCGTGACGCCGGGACCCGGCGCGATGGAGGAAGAGCTCCGGAGCAACCCCGGCGGCCGTCACGACTTCTCCCGCGGGAAGGATTTCTGGGAGGTCATCATCGTCCGGCGTAACCCCTGACCTGATGGGCTGCAGCAGCCGTCTTTGCACCCAGGCACCGCCGCAGAACCGCCATGGAGGTGCCCGCGGCAACCCCCCCCCCCCCCCGGCACGGGTGCCTGCGCCCGTAGTTGGCCCCTCGCCGGTGGAGGTTGAGTTGCCGCCGGAGTAGGTCATCCTCCGGGTGGATGGCTATCCGAATGACACTCCGGGGTACCACGTGGCCCTACGGGCGTCAGAGGCAGCGACGGTAGAAGCGGCTGTGGGGGAGGCCGCCGAGGTAGCGGCCGCAATCGAAGCGGCCGCAGCGATGGCGGTAGAGTAGGCAGCGATGGCGCCGGAGGAGGCGGAGGAGGCGCCGGCGGTGATGGAGGAGGCAACGGCGGAGGAGCAGGAGCAGGTGGAGGCTCCCGACTACGGCGGCATCGACTGGGACGATATCGCCGCGGACAGCAGCGATGACGACGGCAGCAGCGGCGCTGTCATGATCGACCTCCTTGATAGCGACGAGGAGTAGTTTTTTAAATGTCGTTTAGTTTTAATCTCGTTATGTCGTTCTGAGTTTAGGTACTAGTCTATTATGTATGAACTTTTTGTTTAAAGTTCATTCAGTGAGAAAAATGTATGTTTGTTCCAAAGATTACAATTTTCTTTTGTCGAAGCTGTTGTTAAATAATACGACAATGATGAGAATGATTTTTTTTTTATAAAAAGCATGTAGTGAAGAACAAGCAAAAATGGCAGGGAGCAAGAACATTTTATCGAAACGAAATCTGAGAGTGTGTGTCCATGCCAAATGTAAGGCCCAATGCAAGATATGAACGAAATGACACCAAACGCACGTTGCGTCACGTCCGAACAGTGTTTTAGGGTTTTTCAAAAGTGGCAGTGTATACAAGCCGGCCACAACCCGGGCTAGCGGGCTGATATCTATGGCCTTAATCTTTTGTGGTGGGATCTTTCGCTTCATGTAGCGATCATTCACTCGCTTTTTGGCGGTTTTTAATAGTTTTCGTGTTTTTTCATTTCATATATTAAAAACACCTGACATTTAAAAGTTCCTATGATAGTCCAAATTTGTTATTTTTGCCACGAGCTTCTCAACTGTCGAAACACCTTGAAATTTGGCACGAAGCTAGAAGTTTCTCTTAACTTTCATGTGTAAAATTTTCAGATTTTTTTGAACATTTTTGTTATTTTTTTCAAGTTTATTGTTCATTGGTAGGTGCAGCTGAGCCTTAGTGTAGAAGGCCTGCACTCTGAGTTTATTTTTTTCTTATACTTAACTTTTATACTTCATCGTATCTTTTGTATTAATATGAATATTTCTATTTTATATTTTCATGTATAATAGGAAAATTAACAATATACTCATGCACATGTATACATATTTCAGTTATACATTGTAATAATTATCAACTAGTTCTAATGTTTTTCATCACAACTATATTTTCTTGATCTAACCCAAAACTATATTTTGTCAAAAAATCGTTTATCTTAGTTACTTTCTAACATTTAGATTCATCTTTATGTATAATGAATTTCACTGAGACATGAGCAAAACAAAAGTATCACATAACTTTAGAAAATAATTATATCAATTGATTTATCATATTGCATTTATATGTGTTCTCATTCACATATAGTATCCTAAAATATCTACAGAACTTGGTACCCGTTTTCGGTGTACAAGACTATCCCTAGTGACCCAGCGTAGGCAATGGTAGCATCGATCACATCGCTTCTCAGTAGGGATATACCTGACCCTGGCACAAGCTTTGTGGAGAGGACCCTTAGCACCCACATTAGGAGACTAAGCAGACAATCTTACTACAACATTACCACTTTTCAACTCCATAAGTTGTCCATAATAAACTCCAAACTCTACTTCTTTAGCATTAGGGAATCTCATGGAGAACTGATTGGACCATCCGTAGGTAGGATATTCAGTGATCAGAAAATTGAGCTTTCTCAACGGAGCGGTACAGGGATAAAAAGTTTGAGTGTGATTTGGTCTTACCGGAACCGAGCTGAGCCGAGCCGAGCCGAGCTGCCGGCAGCTCCTCCACCGCGCGCCCGCCCGCCCTTGGTTGCTCCACGGCACACTCCGGCAGCCGCACGTCCCACCGACGGTTTCTGGAGAGAGGAACGAGGGCGGTGTCGCCATGGTCGAGGAGGATGATTCCGCGCTTGGTTGCTGGAGAAGCCGGGAGATACGTGGACGGCGCCGCCTCCCCCCTCCTCCTCTTCCGCCATGGCTGCTTTCTGGGATTTTTTATTTTTTTTAGGATTTGGGTGGGGATCGAAGACGGCGGCTAGGTAGGGCCCGTAGCGTATATCGCCCACTGGGCTCTGCTCCATTGGATAACCAAAATCCCGGCCAGTGCAGTCCAGAGAGCGATACCTGCTGTTCTACTTTTTTTTAGTTGAACCTGCATTGTTCTTATAAAAGAAAATCTTTTAAATATGAAATTAAAATTTCGTAGATTTTAAAATCATGCGTACAAAACCATGAGCCACTTGAAAAACTCTCCCCTCCTTTTTCATCTCATCTCCAAAATAAGTGCCCTGTTATATGCGGCACAGATATTGTACTCCTATAAATTAGGAAGAAGAAAAAAGTTAGGAATAAATAGAAGCACACTTTTTCAAGAGCATCCCTAAACACTCGGTGAGAATCCATTTCATCTCAGGGTTGATGACTTTCCTTTGTCAGTCATCAAACACTTGGTTTGCTTCTCCATATTAAAAAGTTGGTTTGAGATAGCTACCTCATCTTCTTTGCCGTTATCACAAAAGTTCTGCAATATGGGTCTTCCCTACTGTACATCACAATAGAGCAGCATCTACAACAAGACCTGACCAATTTCACACCAACGCACATGCTGGCGATAGATACATTCGATGAAGGTTTTGGGAAGCAAATTAGCACACCAAACAAGGCCCCTGAGATTTGGGAGATATATCGATAGGAACGTTCTGTAATGTGCAGACGACAAGTCATCTACCACAGATATGCAAAATGCCACTCAATTCTCATCTTGACATCTATTACACGGTCCATAGATTCTTAGACATGCAACAAAGAAGGAACAACATATTGATATTGGAGAACCAAAATCTCGAGTTCCATGATTAATTCCGACACATTGCAAACACGGTCCAATAGTATTATTGCCTGCAAGATCAATGTCCAAAGAAGATCTAGGAGTTTAACCAACATCATCTGTAGAAGCTAGGCTCCAGAAACAATCGATGTGGACTTCTGCCGGCCATTCATAGAATTGGTTCGGATGACCATCAGAACAATATTCCTAGTGAAGAGTATCAGGGGAAATCAACAGCTTCAAATATACTCCCTCCGTTTCACAATACATGACTTTCATTTGTCAAAATATAGATGTATCTAGACATGTTTTAGTATATAGATACATCTATTTTTGGACGAATAGAAGTCAAGTATTTTGAAACGGAGGGAGTACATATGATGGTCCATAACTAACAGCACGTGTATGTACAAGTAAAAAATAGCAGCACGGTTGTGCACGGTGGACAGAGTATTGACTCCATCCAGGGCAGAATGTCATCGTGCTTGTTGGAAAGAAATGCACTACAATCATATGGCCATAGGTAAACAGAGGTGGAAAATACAAGTACTTATTATACTTTCTATGGTTGCAGAACGATAGCCAAATAGTATTATAGCCGTGCTTTCTGATTACTGATGTCGCAGTTCAAATGGTAACAACCTGTCGAGTCTTGAAAAAGAATACTTCAACTCCAAGTGATTTCTTCCCCGTCTGTATGTGCTGGAAGAAGTCTGCAAATGAGCATCAGATCTTATAATCCCACCAGCTTATTCTTGCAAAAAAGAACACTTTAAGTGTTCCAGCAGTATAAGCATGTTTTCAGATCACAAACCTCGGGCAAAACTTCCATACTGGTATTCCAGTGTTCCACGTCTTAGGTTTCAGCAGTGTAGGCCTTCGCATATCTGCATATATTGATAATGCATAAACTTACACTTAGAGAAACATCAATAAATTAAGAAATAACAAATTTAGGTTAGATGAACATTTAATTTGCTCCAAATTTCTGCCGTACTACAAATGGTGATATTATACTATCTAACTAGCACATTTAATACTCACTAGTAAGAAATGATAGAGAAGGTAATTTCTGGATGCTTACTTCCATAATCATGGGCATCTATGTATTCCTCCTGCATACTGCCCAGCTGTTGCTGCAGACTTGTTGGGAGCGTCTTCATACCGGGGCAACCTCTAATGCCAACATACTGGAGAGATGAGTATACCTACGGCCCATCTGGTACGGACAACAAGGTATTGCATCCCACAAGCTCGAGGAACTCCAATGATGGGAGCTCTCGTGAACAGGATTCCAGAGATGTCAACCCGCCACAACCCCGAATCCTTAGGTCATCTCCAGCCGCGCCCCCAGGAAGGCCTCCCCAAGCGTTTTTTTCGCGCCGGCGCCGAAAAAACGGCCCAGTCGCGCCCCAGGAGCCCGATTTTCGCCGGCTTGGGCCGAAAACAGCGCCGACGGATCCAGCCCGAACCCGGCGCGCTGGGGCGGGTGAACTGTTTTGGCGCGAAAA
This sequence comes from Triticum aestivum, assembly GCF_018294505.1. Lineage (NCBI taxonomy): Eukaryota > Viridiplantae > Streptophyta > Magnoliopsida > Poales > Poaceae > Triticum > Triticum aestivum. Next base: position 724,275,847 of record NC_057813.1, read on the forward strand.
AGCCGCGGGCCCGCCGTGTCAGCGACACGGCTCTCTTCTCGGCCCTTCGTCGTCCTCATCGCCTCGTTTCCCGTGGCGAATCAATGCCAAAGCTGCCGCGCGCTGCCGCGCCGGTCAGCCTGCACCATTGATGCCTCACGGGCGGCGCAGTGAAGGCCGGACGACGCGCGTCCCTCGCCCTCCCTTGCCCGCCACGCGTACACACGGTGGCACGCGCGCCTCGGCCTATATATGACGCGCCCCGGCGCACTCCGCGACTCACACTCTCCCGCCGTCGTTGTTCCTCCCTCTCCTCTCCTCTCTTTCGCCGTCTCCAGTTCACACCAATGGCCGAGCGCTTCCCAGGCGACGGCGCGGCGCGAACGGCTTCGGCCGCCGCCATCTTCATGAAGACGAGGCTCGCCTCCTTTACGAGGCCGAGTACCCGGTCCCGCCGGACATGCGGGTGCCCGGGGCGTGGAGGATCAGCGCGGGCGGCATGCCGGTGCCCCCGGTACCCACCGGCGCGGCACGGCGTGCGGAGATCGCACGCATCCGCTCGAACCTGCTGCGTGCAGCGAGTGAGGGGCCACGGTACGTCCCCGACAGCCCTCTCTGGGAACCTTACTTCCGCCGCCGTCACGCCCAGCAGCTCGAGGCCACCAACGGCGTCGTGCCCTCCGGCAGGCTCAACGCCGCCGGCCGGCGTCGGTGGTGGGGCGTGCCCGGGCGCACGTTGGAGGCCGTCCTCGATTACATCGAGGGCGGCAACACGCCGCCTCGAGTACCCCGATCCCCTTTCCTTCTCACGCCGCCAGGGAAGCTCCTGGACCCCGAGGCGCATGGAGACCGGGGGGTCCTCCTCCTCGTCCGGCGGCTCGCCCTGCCTCCGTCCCGTCAAGCTGGAGCCCCAGGACACGCCGGTCAGCGCGCGCACCCGCAGCTCCGGCGTCCGCATCGGCGCCAACGCCTCTCCACCCACCGGCCGCTTCGTCCTCGTCGAGCCCAAGCCGGAGCCCGGCCTCCCCACGGAGTACGAGGAGATAGCCCGGCGCGGCTTCTCCGACGAGGACGCCATGCGGTGGGCGCGGGACGACTACCTCCGCGATGAGATGGTCCGGCAGCGCCGGGCCCTGGAGGAGATCGCCGCCCGCAAGCGTGGGCGCCAGGACGAGCACGACGTCGTGGTCCTCGTCAGCGACGACGACGACGACGACGACGCCCCCGGACCGTCCAACCCGCCGCGCCAACCGGGGGAGGGATGCAGCAGGGAGACGGAGGCGGAGGCGGGGGCGGCGACGATGACGACGACGGCGGTGACTACACGCGGTTCTACAGCCTCCTCGGCATGTAGAACCGCGTGGGCGGGCGGCGAGGCGGGCGGCGAGGCGGGCGGCGAGGGAGATGGCGGGGGTAGCCCGCGGTAGTTTTTTCTTCTTTTTTTGTAAAATATGTTTAAGTTTGAACGAACTCGCCGATGTTTGCGTTAAATTTGAATCGTTTTTGCGCCTTATTTGACTTTTTTGACTAACCGTGGGCGCCGCGACTGGGGGGCATCATGCCCCCATTGCGCGGTTTAGCGCCGGTGCGCCCCCAGGGGGCGATTTTTTGCCCCTCCTGGGGGGCCAACGGCTAGAGATGCCCTTAGACGCTTGAGGGACCGGGGAAGATGGAGGACGCCTGTTAAGCTATGCCAATACTGTAATGTTTGTTCTTGTAAATGCTCCGCCCTAGCTTCGGGTGACGACGATGATAATGTAGGATAATCAGCAACTAGTATTCACTAAGGGCCAAAGGCCATTACATATACATGTATGGTATAGTGCAAGAAACCCCTTATACAATGGGGATATACCGAAAAGGGACTATACACATCTAACACCCTCCCTCAAACTCATGGTGGATCAACAACACTGAGTTTGGAGAGGGAAAAGCCATGATGTGCTCGAGTTTGTGCCTTCATGAAGAAGTCCGCCAACTGTAAGTCAGAGGGCACATAGTGAAGAGCGAGAGTTTGATCCTGCATAGCAGCACGCACAAAGTGGGCATCCACACCGATGTGCTTGGTGAGCTCATGCTTCACCGGGTCACGCGCAATACTGAGAGCACCGGTACTGTCTGACAGTAAGGGAGTCGAGGTAGTAGCAGACACACCAAAATCCTCAAGTAACCACCGTAACCAGATCACCTTAGCCGTCAACATAGCCATGGCTCGCAACTCAGCCTCTGTACTCGAGCGAGAAACTGCAGTCTGTTTCTTTGTCTTCCAGGCAATAAGAGAGCCACCAAGAAAGACATAATAAGTAGACAGCGAGCGTCGATCAGAGGGATCACTAGCCCAGGTAGCATCAGAGTAGGCCTGGAGCTCAGGAGAGCTGGAGCGGGGAAAGAAAAGACGCTAAGAGATCGTGCCATGAAGATATCATAGAACACGGAGGAGATGACTATAGTGGACAGAGGTGGGGGTGGGGGCTGAAACAAACTGACTCGGGATGTGGACAACATAGAAGATGTCAGGACGCGTAACAGCTAGATAGACAAGACTGCCAACAAGGTGACGATAGCGAGTGGGATTAGGAAGAGGGTCACCATCAAAGGCACAAAGTTGAACGTTGACCTCCATAGGAGTGACAACTATGCGCTTATCACCGAGAGCAGCGCGAGCAAGAAGATCTTGAATATATTTTTCTTGGGAGATGTAGAAGCCATCAGAGGTCGAGGAGATCTCAATCCCAAGAAAATAGCAAAGTGGACCAAGATCAATCATGAGGAACTGGTCGCGAAGGCGAGCCTTAACAAAGGCAATGTAGTCAGAGTCGTCACCAGTGATGATCATGTCATCAACATAGAGAAGGAGAAGAGTCCGACCACGAGAAGACGTGTGAACAAACAACGCAGGATCATGATCACTGGGCAAGAAACCAGCGGCAGTCACCATAGAGGTGAAGCGCTCAAACCAGGCGCGAGGGGCCTTTTTAAGACCATAGAGGGAGCGGCAAAGTCGACAGACCATACCATCAGGAGCATAGTACCATCACCAACGGTCGAATATGTACACCACATGAGCTGAGAGTTTTCAAGAAAAGTCTCTACAGACCGATAGTCAACCCGTGATGAATAATAATGATCTAATTTAGGTTTTTTAGTACATATATTTAATTGTACAAGTTTAATATTTGAATTATGAACATAGAAAATTTCGTACTCGGACGACGAAAACCGTCCGGGGGAGTGCGACTGGTGCCACGACGACCGAGGTATGTGCGACAGGTTCTTTGAGCTGGACGAAGATCGGCGCTTCAGCATTAAGTTTGAGGAGACCTTCGATGTTGAAACGGTACGCAATGACGATAATAGTTTTTTTCGTAATTAAGCATGACTTCAACTATTTAAACGTGTACTTTTCATCTTTTCCAATTCGACTAGCTTATCCCATGCTATGCAAGACGCTATGTCTTGCAGATGATAGGTTTTGAAGACCATGAAAGTATGGAAACAAAGAAAATTCATCTAAGGACCCATCATGGTGTGGATTTTGAAGTAAAGTTGTACAATTCTGAGAGTGTAACCCATTTTGATTGCAAAAATTGGGAAGCACTTTGCAAGATGTATGGTTTTGATGAGGGTATGCTTGTCACCATGAATCTTGGTGATCCTAAAATCGAGCAAGACAATATGGCATTTGGGTCCTTGTTGGTACGCTTCCAATTCTTCCCCTATGTGAGCTTCTCAAACATAGTTATTAAGTAATTTATATTGTTTATTTCAAAATATTTGACAGCTTATTTTCATTCTTCAAAAAATGTGTGGAAGATGGTAGACAAAACCCACTACACCGATGGCTCTGAATTAACTTATAAGGAGAAAAATCATCTGATCACATTTTATACTGATCTTGAGAATTACAATATCTACAATCGAACTCCTCAACATTATGGTCAATACGTGCCACTAGTGCACGTGTTGAATTACGATAACTACTATGGAGATACCCTAGTAAGATTTTTTACTATTACGACATCCGTGCATCTTTTGCATACTTCTAAAACTAGTACATCATTGCTAACTACGAAGTTATTACTATGTTTTTCAACAGATAATCCCGAATGATTGTATGTCTCATATGATGTATCAGCATGGTCGCCTTGGTGTTTTGAACATACAACCAGGTCATCCTACGAATCTCAACTGTCAATACCGGATTTCTAAAAAAAAGTGGAGACATGACAATCAAATAATGGAAAAATGTATGGACAGTCGTAAGGAGGTTCTTCGAAGCAAAAGAAAGCGAAGCGCAAGAATTGGAGACAGGATGATCTCCATTCTCCATAATGGAGAGTCAGGGTCTAAATTGTTTTATGCTATTTTACCTTAAGGGTATTTAGGTCCTACCTGATACTGATGATCATGTGCTAAGAACAATTAAGTAGAGTTAGTTCGATGACTATGAGGATGATGATCGTATGACTTCTTATTAATAATGAGTAGAAGTTGTATGATGATGCATGATTAGTAGGACTTGTTATTATATATGATGATGCATGATGCGAGCATGAAGAGTTATTATATATAAGCGGGTGAAATGAACATAGTAGTAGCGTTGGTAAACCAAGCATGGAGATATAAGGGAGGACACTTCTCTCTATTAGCTAGCTAATAACAACCTAAATTAACCCCCGAAACCCATAAACCGACCCCTTTAAAAAAAACTCAGCTCCAGCCCGCTGCTGACGCGTGGAAAGCCTTTTGGTCCTAGTTTATGTCACCAACCGGGACCAAAGGCCCCCCTACCCGGGCTGGCCGCAGCGGTCACATGGAGGCCCATCTGTCCCGGTTCGTGTAAGAACCGGGACTAAAGGCCAAGGGCATTAGTACCGACCTTTTAGTCCCGGTTCTTAAACCGGGACAGAAGGCCCTTACGAACCGAGACAAATGACCCTCTTTCTACTAGTGCTGCTTGTTACCGCGTGCTCCTAATCCACTATGCTTTGGATATTTGATCCAAGGGGCCTCTGGCCTGATAGCACTAACTAACACGTGGGCACAGTATGGCCAATCTACGTCGTATACATCAGCCGAAGCTTAATAGACGTCATGCGACTGAGCGGCGCGCGCTTGGTTGGACTGCGTACGTACCTTCCTTTTTAAGGAGGTAGCTAGGTATACTCACCGGTCGCGTACGCAACGTGCAGGAGTGCAAAGGGCGATGGGCTCGAGACCCCTGCGCGCTTAGGATGTAGACCGGCGTACTGACATGTCTATTAAGCCTAGGTCAAGTTGCGGCGTATCGTTTGGCCGAGGCTGGGCATGACCCAGAAAAGTGTGTCCGTCCGGAGTTAATCGAGCATGATGGGTAAGTTGGTGCACCCCTGCAGGGAGGAAAACATCTATCGGTAGCCTGTCCTATAGTAACGGACTCTCGGAGTTGTATCCCGATCGATACAACTAGAACTGGATTTACTTGAGATGAGAAATGGATAGCATGGCTATGGGATTGCTGTCTCGCACGGAGTCGAGGAAGGATCTCTGGGCGAGGTTGATGACACTACTACTACTTTACTTTATGCTATGCACTCTTCTAATGCTACAAGATCGCTGAAGATGCTGAAAATGCTAGTCTTCGATAGGACTAGGCTCTCCCCTATATTTTGGCATTTCCGCAGTACAGTCCACATATACAGCCTTCTTTTGATAATGTTGCATATGTAGTGTAGATCCTTGCTTGCTGAGTACTTCGTATGAGTACTCACGTTTGCTTTGCTTTCTTTTTCCCCCATATCCGTTTGATGCAACCAGATGGCGGAGTCCCTGAGACCACTGCCACCGCCGACGACTACTACTACCCCGAGGGTGCTTACTACCATGTGACGGACGCCGACGACCAGAAGTAGTTAGGAGGCTCCCAGGCAGGAGGCCTTGCCTTTTCGATCGATGTTGCTTTTGTACTAACCTTCTTAAGGCAAACTTGTTTAACTTATGTCTGTACTCAGATAATGTTGCTTCCGCTGACTCGTTTTATTCGAGCTGATGTATTCGAGCCCTCGAGGCACTGGCTTTTAATATAAAGATTGTATTGCTTTTATTTGTGTCTAGAGTTGTGTTGTCATATCTTCCCGTGAGTCCCTGATCTTGATCGTACACATTTGTGTGTATAATTAATGTACGATTGAATCGGGGGCGTCACAAGTGAAGAGGCAGCCTGCATGCATGATTTTTAGAAGCCCGGAGTTCATGTATGGAACAAGAGGCGGAGCATATTGCAAAGTTTTCTTGATAGGCATCAACAACTTCAGGGTCAATAGGTGCATATGCAACTTCTCAATGATGTTGTGGAGCATATGTGGATCCGCATTGAAAATCACTGAACTTTATTTTTTTTTATCTTTCAATTATGCACGATGAACAAATTTTATGTTTGGACTACTTTTGGTTTATGTATTTTTCATGTATGAATAATTTGTATTTTTCTGCGCTACTCATTGTTTGTGTGTGTGATCGACGTGCATGTGTTTGTATGGATTTGAGATTTCAAAGTAAGGGTTGCGGTCGCAAAAGGGGTAATTTGAGGGCTGGACCGGCGCTGTCTGTGGGCGCATCCGCGAACTTCAATATAGTTGTAGATGCTCTTAGGACATCTCCAACACTGACCATCAAAATTTTCTCCATCTAATGGTATTCATCAAATGTCCATTAACTGGTCTGTACGTCCGAAATCTTAAAAATGTCAAAGGAGGGGAAGGGGAAGGGGGGGGGGTCTATGTTTGGCCGTCTTAAGACACCATCAATTGAGCCTCAAACCCGGCCACAAATCCATTTTTTTTGCTCTCCCTGCTTTCTCTCTCCTCTTCCCTTTGAACGAGCGGACATTTATGGATAGTATAAGGGCATGTACAATGGTTGATAACGTAGTTTTATCTTAAGTTTTACATAATTTAGAGATGACAAAAAAAGGTGTATACAATGGGTCATCTTTTAGCCTTGTCTTCAATAACTAGCTATTTTAAAAAAAAATAATGAGACATATTGTGCTAAGAGATCATCTCTTGTCTTCTCTTAAATAAGGAGTATTTAACCAAAAACTACCACAATTGACGGAAACGTGACGAAAAACTACCACTTTACGTTTTTGTGCGAAAAACTACCAAATTTGGACTAAACCGTGGCAAAAAACTACCAACTCGTGAAATCGCTCGCTTCGCCCGCGCTAACCCCGAATCTGACCGGTTGGGCCCGCGAATCAGGCGCCACGTTGGCTAACGGTCGCCCGCCGCGCGTAGATGGCCGTTAACGGCCCGTCCGCTGTCGGAACGGCGCTTGTCGGTGCGGTGCGGGTCAAATCTGATCCGTTCCCCTCTCGATTCACTCTCTCCCTCCTCTCCCTCTCTCTGACCTAGGTGGCGGCCGCCATGTCCTCGTTGATTCCGGAGGGCGGCGGCGCTGGCGGCGGCGACGCTGGCGGCGGCGACGCTGGCGGCGAGACAAGTTTGGACGCTGCTGCCTCGCCCGCGCCTCCACCGATGGCCAGCGGCTCAGTCGATAATTGGTTGGGGAGCACCAGTTTCTCGATGCAGGCCGGCTCGCAACAGCCGGAGGCACCGCTCTCCCAGTCATCGCCAATGGGTCGCAGGTATGCAAGTATCATCTGCTGGGCTTTTGGTTAGCTGCTTCAACATTGCAAATTAGTAAGATGTGTTTGTTTCTATTAGTTGGACATGTGTAGTAAACTGGAGTCAGTAAACTGTATAGCTCAGTCAATTTCAATTCAATTCATGAGCACTTATTTGTGCAGTTTGGCTAACCAGAAGTGGGATATATGGTTTCATTTAGAAGGAAGAAACCCTGTGAAAAGGGGTGTATTTGAGTCAGATATTTCTTTGCTTACTCTACAATCACTCATTGCTAGTGAAGGGTATGGGGACAGTGATTACATGTACTATGTGAAGGAGGAGGAAATTGGATCTGACAGAGTAAAGTATTTAGGTAATGAAGCTAGTGTTCATGAAATGTTGGACTTTTTTCATCATGTCAAGCTAGTCAACATAAGGGTTGTGAGAAATGTTGAACCTGGAATTAGTACACAGGCTAATGAGAATTACATGAACACTCAAGAGAGCTGCTGTGTGAAAAAGGTTGTGGAGCAATCTGAGCTTCAGAATCAGATAGATGATAGAAAGGCTCAGCTTGAGAGGAGCAGGATTCAAAGAGAGGCAGATTTGAACCACTTTGAAGGAGACACTGAAGTGTCTGAATTTTGTTCTGAGGATTCAGTTCATTCAGATGGGAGTGCTGAAGTTGTTCAACCAATGGAAATAGTGTGTGTCTCTGAAGAGGATACAACATTGCAAACTACTGCTATTGTCAAACATGTGAAGAATCCTGGTCCAACTAGCAGATGTCACAAAGAGGTAGAGAAAAAACGTTTTGAAGATTGGTTTCCTGAAGCAGATGAGTTTTGTTTTGCTGGTGATGCAGGCATAAGTGATGAGGAAGAAGTAGATGATGTTGAACTACCATACCTCATGAAGAAGCCAAACACAAAGAGTAGTAAGAAAAAGATGAAGGAAAGGCTATATTTTGACCCCTCAATTCCCAATTCACATTTACTCTTGTGCAAGAACTTTTGTTTTGATAGTGTTTACCAGTTCAGAGAAGCATTAAGAGATTTTCATATAAGGACTTTGAGGTCTTTTCACTACCACAGGAACACTCCAACAAGAATTATTGTTTGGTGTTCACAAAGAGAGCATGGATGTGAATTTTACATGTGTGCCTCTAGGATAGCTCATGAAAGAACATTTTGCATTAAGAAATGTAACATGGAGCACATTTGTCTAGCATCAGCAGAGAACACAAAGGTTACTACTAAGTGGCTTTCCAAAGCAGTTGAGCCTTCTCTTAGAGCAGATCCTAGAGCACCTGTGGATTCACTTATTAAAAACAGCAAAGTCAAGTTTTCAGTTGATGTATCAAAGAGTGTGGCCTATAGGGCAAGGAGGAAGGCTATTAAGGTTGTACAAGGTGACCAGAAGGAGCAGTACTATAGACTGAGGGACTACCTACAAGCAGTTCTTGACACAAACCCTGGTAGCAGGTGTGTAGTTACAACATTTGAGGACCCAGAAAACCCTGCCCCAACACCTAGATTTAAGTACATGTTCTACTGCTTGCATGCATCAAAGCAAGGATTTCTTAATGGTTGCAGGCCCTTTATAGGTAAATCTATAACTGCAATTTGTTCAAAATATCTTGTTGTAAATATATGGTAGCTAATTTGGGTATGGATGCAGGGCTTGATGGTTGCTTCATCAAGCTAACCAGTGGACAGCAAATACTTGCAGCCACAGGAAGAGATGGCAATAACAACATCTACCCCATAGCCTTTGGTGTGGTTGATAAGGAAGATTTAGATAGTTGGACATGGTTCCTAACCCAGCTAAGATGTTGCATTGGAACTGGTAGCAAATTTGGAACCTACACCATTATTTCTGACAGGCAAAAGGTATGCACCCTATCTTAGCCACTAGTTCAGATATATATTGTTATTAGTAGCTTTATTTCCTTTTGTTCATGACCATGGTTATAAATTTACAATCAGGGTCTTCTTAAGGCTATAAATGAGGTGTTCCCTGATTCCCCTCAGAGATACTGCCTCAGGCACATATATGCAAATTTTCAGTCAGCTGGTTTCAGAGGAGCAGAACTAAAGAAGCTAGTAGATCAGGCTAGCTACTCATTCACCAAACATGGCCATGAATTGGCAATGGCAGAGCTTAAAGCAGAGTGTGAGGATGCCTGGAAGTGGCTTTCAAAAATTCCAAAGGAGACTTGGTGTAGGTCTTCAATGGATTACAATTGCAAAACTGATCTTGTTGTGAACAACCTGAGTGAGGTTTTCAACAAAATGATCCTTGATGTTATGGCCAAACCAATTAGGACTATGTTTGAAGGAATTAGGACTAAGCAGATGATCAAAAGGCAGAAGACTAGGGAAAAAACAGAGAACAGCAGGTGGATGATCACACCCAACTATTCAGAGAAATTAGAGGAGAATAAGAAGTATGCCAAATTTTGTGATGCATACAAGGCAGGTCCTGACATTTGGCAAGTTAATAGTAAGGAAAATCAGTACTGTGTGAACCTAGCTACTCACTCATGTGACTGCAGGAGGTGGGACATGACAGGTGTGACATGCAGTCATGCAATAGCATCAATGAGCAAGATTCACATGCACCCAGAGGACTATGTGCATGAATTTTTCAAAAAAGCACTATATATTGAAGCATACAAAGACATAGTGTACCATGTCCCTGGTCCTGAATTCTGGCCTGACACCCATACTCCTGATATTGAGCCCCCAGTGTTCAAAGAAAAAGCAGGCAAAAAACAGACAGCTAGGAGAAAGGGGCAGTTTGAGGTGCCTGCTCAAAAGGACACAAGCAGGATGGGAACAATTACATGCAGCAATTGTGGTCTACAAGGCCACAGATATACTAATTGTGGGAAAGCTCTAAAACGTAGTCTTGAGATGAGAAAGAACTTACACCAGGTCATTCAAAAATGATGCATTCTTTGTTTACTTTTTTTAGTTCTGGTATATTTACTAACTGATTTAATTTTGTCATGCAGGAGAATAGAGAAATTTTTAGTTCTAGTGCTACACATCCACCTCCACAACCACCACCTCAACACCAAACTACACAGATGCCAGCATCATCAGCTCCACCTCCTAAAGCAAATAAGAGAGGTTCAACATCAACAGTTTCAGCAGGAGCAGCCAGGTCTTCACCAGAACCTGCAACAGGATCTGCATCAACAAGAGCTGCAAGAACAAGAGGATCAGCATCTACAAGAACATTCAATGCACCAAGAACATCCACTGGAGAACCAGGGATATTGGCAGGCAAGAGGAAGAGGAAACCTCCTAGCAAGTTTGCATCCTATTTCAATGCTAGTGGAAACTATTGAGTGTATGCTACTTATTTGTGTTCTGCTACTAAGTTTGTGTTCTGCTACTAAATGTGTGTTGTGCTACTAATTTCTGGACAATGTGACATGTGAACTTATTTGTGCCCAATACAAATGGGCCAAGTGCTACTGATTTGTTTTGATTTGTTTTTTTGTTTTACTTTGCCATTTCTATAGTACAGAACTTATTGCCAAATTCATTGTACGTAAAAAATCTGCACAAAAAAAGTCTGGCCTGGGGCTCGAACCCAGGACCAATTGGTTGTAACTATGCGTTCAATACCAATGGGCTAGTGCTGGTGATTTGTTTGACTAGTATCGGCCAAACTTATTATATGTTGTTAGCCACGTCCTCTTTTCAGCGTGCGTAGCAGCCGGCAGCGTGGTGAGCGTGCGTTGATTAAAACCAGTCGTTTCGGATTCTACTACTTTATTACGTGTCCACCCACCACGCCCTCTGCTCACTCGCCCACTCGTCGCTCGCACCGCCCACTCCACTTCCCCCTCTCTCCTGTCGAAATCACCGCCGACAACCACCGCCACCGCCGTCGCCATGGAATGGCAGCTCGCCATCGAAGCTCTCGCCGGCAACAACAAGGAGATCCGGGCGCAGTACAGGGAGATCGCGCGCTGGTTCCCCAGTATCGCGATGCTCAGGAACCACGCCCGCGGCCTCGTGAAGGTGATGACGGCTGCTGAAAAGCAGCGCGCCTTCCCTGCCGGCCGCACCATCCCGGCGCCGACCATTCTGCTCTGGGCGATGCGCGAGGTGCAGCGCTCCCCCGACCCCAGGCAGCACGCCAGATGGTGGATGTACCGCTCATCCACCACGCCACCGGCCGCCACGGACGACGTCACCGAAGCCGTCCTCACTGTCCCAACCCCAATCAACAACGCCTACTGGGAGTGGCGCAATCCATGGGTCCTTGGGCCCTCTGACGACTCTAAGGGCGAGTCTTCTGACGACGAGTCCACTGACGACGAGTCCAGTGACGAGCCCTCTGACGACTCTGACGACGAGGTGGATGAGGTAGTCGTCCTCTCCGACGATGAGCCTGAACTGCAGATGCTGGCTCCCGTCCTCGACGCCGTGGAGGGGGATAGGAACCGCCCAATCCACGTGGATGCGCTGCCAGAGGTGGACGATCTCCCAGACGGCGTCGTCGTGAAGCAAGAACAAGATGGCGGTGAGGATGATGTGCTGGAGCCGGCGCCGGGCAAGAAGAAGAGGGCGGCCGTGACTGCGGTGCGCCGCTCGCACCGCCTGAAGATGCTGAAGAAGGAGGAGTGAACTGCTGCACTAATATTCAGTTTCGTCAGTCCTGAACTTTCTTAAGTGCAGTAAGTTCCTAGGTTCAGTTTCGTCAGGCACTATCTACTAGTAGTTCATCTTTATGTCAGGCACTATCTAATAGTAGTTGCTATCTATGTCAGACTATGAATGGCACTACTATCTATCTATGTCAGACTATCTATGTTAAGTTATTTGTCAGACTATCTAAGCTAATTGCTATATATGTTACTTGCTACTTCCAACTATGTCACTACTGTCAGTTATCACACATGATATAAGCAGAGTAAAACAACCTCATCATAGATAAAACATTCTTACTTACTTAACTTAGCATGAGTACTTAGCATAGTAGGTCTTAACATAATAGTCATTACATCATAGATAAAACCAAGTAGTTCTTAAACCATAGCAATACCTCCCTCCCTCATACCATTCTGAAAGCACATGAAACTTTCCCAAAATATACACCTAACATGCATGACATTCCAAGGCCAGCTATATATATAGGCCTACTAATTACTTAACCCACAAACCAACCACTTCACTCATTCATAATTGCCTTGATCCTCTCCAGCTTAGCTTTGCTGTCATGCCCAGCATTGAGCAGATCAGCAATAAGATACTCTAACTTCTTCTTCTCTTGCTTAAGTAGGTCCATGTCCCCCTCCACTTCCTTCATGGCCTTCCTCATGTTCTGAATGATCTCTGCTTGGCTTTGAAGAATGCACCTTTGCTCCTAGGCAAGCTTCAGCTTTTCCATACTTAACTCAATCTTTGCCTAATCCTCAAGTTGTTTCTTCTTCTCAGCTAGTTCATTGATTGCCTGACTGGTATAGTCCATGTCATGAGACATCTTGCCATCTTGGTAGTCAAATAGGTTGGATACATCTTCCACCAACTGGCTGTAGTTGTTTGACAGGAAATCAATTTCCTTCTGTAGCTTGGCCACCTCTTTCTCATGGGCTTGTTTGTCATTCACCCTGCCCAAGTTCTGCTCATGATACATGTCCCAAATCCTGGTTAGGCACCTTTGTAGAATCTCTGGCCAAGGACCATCCACCCACTCCACAACCCCACAGTTCACACCTTCATCCTACAGAAGCAATTATTTATAATTAAGCACAAAGCACTTAGTAACAAACTTAGTACAGAAACCAAAAGTCATAAAGTCATTTCATTTAACTGAAACCCTTTGTTTACATCAATATGCACCTGACTTAGCATCAGAGATAAATTCAGTTAACAGCTACATTTAGCAACAGAGATAATTCAGTTAACAACTACATTTAGCAGTAGATATAAATTCATTTAACTCTGTTCTTTTTCAGTTAACACCTACTCTGTTCTTTTTCAGTTAACACCTACTCTGTTCTTTTTCAGTTAACAACTATATTCTCAGGTTCATAATACACTAAAGATATCTGCTTGTAGGTGTTATCAGATTCAGTCATGTATTGAATTCAGTTAACTAAAGATCTACTTTCATATATAGCTTCCACATGCTGCAGCACACATCTCTGCACCACATGCTGCACCACACATCTCACATCTCCAGCAGCAAAACACATCACACATCTCCACCAGCAAAACAAGTTAGCGTTCAAGATTTAATACCTGCTGCATAGGACAACCCAGGAAACGCCTGCCAGTCAAAGAACCTTCAAAAGCCACCATCTTCTTCGGCCTCTGATGATGCATCATGCACGTCGGCTCAGATTCAGTGTAAGAACCACAGAAAGATGGTTCCACCACAGTGTCAGGGGTTTCCTGCAAAAGAAACTTCGAATCAAACCAAAAGCAAATTGGAATCTCCAATTTGGATGAACTAACCCTAACCCTAACTCTGTTCCACCATTATGCACTTACAAATAGCTGTTGATCCAATGAAACCATGTTGATGTCCTCGTCCGAGTTGTCCTCGTCATACCAGGATGGCATCCTCACCTTCGACCGGCAGCAATGGCCGCGGCGGCGACGGCGATAGGCTGACCTAGGTCAGAGGACCAGGGAGAGGGAGAGGGAGAGGATGGAGTGAGGACGAGTGAGAGCGAGCGAGGAGGAGGAGAATGAGCGGCTGATCTCGCTCTCACTTATTGGCCCACCGACAGGCGCCGTTCCGACAGCGGACGGGCCGTTAACGGCCGTCAACGCGCGGCGGCCGTCCGTTCGCCAGCGTGGCGACTGATTCGCGGGCCAACCGGTCAGAAACAGGGTTAGCACGGGCGAAGCGAGCGATTTCCCGAGTTGGTAGTTTTTTGCCACGGTTTAGTCCAAATTTGGTAGTTTTTCGCACAAAAACGTAGAGTGGTAGTTTTCTGTCACGTTTCCGGCAAATGTGGTAGTTTTTGTTAAATACTCCTTAAATAAGAGAAGACAAGCCTTTTCTTATGATTTCTTTCTCCTCCACCTCATCATTTATCCTACGTGGCATTGCTAAGATAGAACCATTATACATGCCCTAATCGGTTTGTTGGTGTCCATTTCGCTGTCTACAAACACGTCGCTAGTAGACATTTGGTGAGATCTGATTGGTGATCCGCCTTGGTGACCCCCCTTACAACACCGAGTGCTGTGACAGGAGAGGGCCACGGCCGAAGGGAATCTTTCTCATATGGCCCATCGAGCAGTACTACACGTAACAGATGCTCTTATTAGAGAGAGGGTATTGCGGCTCATTGCTCCTCTACGGTTGTGTTGTTACCTCTCGTGCATTGTAGGATCACCGTAGCATGCATGCATCATACTCCCTTCGTTTTTAAATATAAGTCATTTTAGAAATTTCAACAAGTAACTACATATGGAATAAAATGAGTGAGCGTATACTTTAAAATATATCTACATACATTCATACGTTGTTGTTCATTTGAAATGTCTAGAAAGATTTATATTTAGGAACGGAGGGAGTAGATGCTAAGTCACGAAACCAGCCTAGCCGCTTTTGTCGCCTCTCGTTGCATTAGCTGTGTGCTGTGATATTTTTGCTCTACTACTCCTTGAACCACACATTCCCATTCTGGCATGCTGTGGCAGGCCAGCCGCCACCGGCCCGGCGCGCCGGCTAAAGACCAACCAGTCATACTCGTACGCACGTACGTACCCCACCACCCACGCCCTAATACATCGGACCACTCATGCTGGATCTACGATAGTAACACCGTATGTATGCTCTCTCGCAAATAATATTGTATGTTCGCTCGTGATTTCGTAGTAATTCAGTGCCAAAGTAAGAGCATCTTTAGCATATCCCTCATAATCTCGTACCGCAAAATCAATATACAACTTCTCGTCATATATTTCTTAGATGTTTTTACAGTATGGCATGTGTCCCAGCAGAATAGACTCGTCATTAATTAAACCACACATTATCTCTGAAACACCAATATCCCCTAAAAGCATGAACTCTCTGCTTAAGTGGACGGCAGCCAATTGGCCGCCGTATCATTGCACTATGCGATGTGAACATTCTGAATTTGTGCCCATTCTTTTTATAATCTATGATCCATTCTTTTTTTTTCTGCTTGTTCTGTTATAATCTGAATTCTTTTCATATGTCGGTCTGCAAAAAGAATTCTGAATTTCTTCTCGTGCTGTTATAATCTGATTTTTTTCCTATGTTTGTAAACACCCTGAATTTCTTCTCATGCTTTTATACCTCTATTTTTTTTCTTTGCTGATTCTGTGATAATTTAATTTTCTTTTCATCTCTTCGTTTGTCTTAATTCAGAAATGTTTACTGACCTTAAAGCATAAACCTCTCTGCTCATTATGTAAGGAATAAAAATTCGCTGTTGTATCATTCAAAATGTCTTGTAAAATAAAATTGGGAGGATAACCATGCCAAAAACTAGAAGAGCCAGTTTCAGCTTCTGCTTCTGCTTCAGGCACAGAAGGAATGAAAACGAACAACATTAAGGGGAAAAAAAAGGGAAAGTTAAGCCCAACACACAATTTTAGAAAAAGTTGCCCAACCAAGAAAGGAGGCCCATGTATAGGCCCAGATGCTAAACGTTGAACTCCTCCTCAGTAAATCCTGTTCCGCGCTTACTGCGAGAAATAGGTGAGCGGTTCGCACTTTTTTTCTCGAAAAGGAGGCGTACCCCCGGCCTCTGCATCTCTTGATGCACACAGCCATAGGTGAGCGGTTCCCATAAATAAACATTTTTCTTTCTCTTTTCCAGTTTCTTGGTGGTCATTTTGGCTTCTTCTGGTTTCAGCCGATTGTTCCCTTTTCTTTCTTTATTTTTATGTTGTCCTTTCACTTATATATTTTACTTTTTGTTATCTTTTCTCCTTTTGATTTATCCAAAATTACAAAAAATTAACACATGCTATATTAATATGTTTTCATATATGACACTTTTAAGTATGTGGTAAAGTTTTATCGTGTACACACGATCTTTTTTAATAAATCTATGAACTTGTAAAAATCATGTAACCATTTTTTAACATACTAAAAATATTTTTTTGTGCACATGAATACTTTTCCAATACTAAAGATCATGTAATCATTCTTTACTGTATGAACATTTTTTAATCCATGGTTTTCTTTACAAAAATATGTTTCTTACATAAATGTAAATTCATCGCATACAGGAACATTTTATTTCATATGTATGAACATTTATTATTATTATTTTTGTGTATGGGAACACTTCTTTTTCGTTTTTCGATTGTTAAAGCTGGTGTTTTTAGCAACAGTATTTAAACCAAGAAAATCAATGCCATTTCCAGTTGCACGTGTAAATGACTATCGGTCGAAGGACAAAAAGACAGAGGGACCAGGTTCAGACCTGCTCGATTCAACGCCTGAAGACTCATCAGGTGGAAATTGTGACGACCAGAGAAATTGCCACAGAGCGTTTCATCACTAGACTGCTTCGTTTATCGTCAGGACAGAAGCAGTGTAGCTACTTGCATTGATCATCAACAGAGAGACTACACTGCTTCATCCCCCTACTTGCAAGAAGTGATCCAACTGCATTCATCTGGTTTTTGTCCGGACAGAAGAAGGAGCCTCGTGTAACGCAGTTGTGTAGCCGTTTCCTCGGTTGTTTGCTCGAGTACAAAGTTGTAGAGGCTCCTCGCCGGCTTGCTCGTCCGCGGGGCTGGTGGTGCGGCGGGTGGTTCGGAGGCAGGCCAGATCAGATTCATCATCTGCAATTCAGCATCATACGTACAAGTGATTGCACGGCTTGATCCAAAGCTACTGTCTGAAACCAGTTACAACTACCATCTTGCTGCACTTGCCTGACAGTATCAGCAGACAATGTCTCTCTGTCCGGACAAAAACCAGATGAATGCACAGTGGAGTCATCGCAATTCAAAACCGAGGGCAATTCTAAATAATGGACGTGGATGTAGTACAGTCAAAAGTGTTCACTGCTAGGCAGGGGTGGAGGATCAATGTGGCAAGGCTGGAATGAAGACTCTCCTGTGGCGGTGAACTTGATGTTTGTTGTTCCTGTAGATAGGATCCCCGGCTCCTCTTTTGCTGCTTTTGGCTTTGCTTTGCTGTAATGATGTTCTAGGAAGTTTGAATTATGTGGATGTTGGTGAACTTGGGGATGTATGGGGTGGCTGGCCCTGTGTTGGCCGTTGGCCGTTAGATGGCATATGGCCATGTTGGCTCCTTTTCGATCGTTTTTTTCGTTCCGGTTTAAACTCGTCTGTAGAACTCAGTGGTTTTCAGTAATGAAAATCGGAAGGGGCAAGCCCTTCTTTGATAAAAAAAAATGTAGTACAGTCAAAATAGTACTCCGTCATATGCAGTGGTGCTACAATTCCTGCTACGGTTTCATATACGCACAGCGAGTGAGAAAAGAGAGAAGCTACCTATTCTTTGTCAGCCAATCTTGAAACAAACGAAAGCCAACAGGGCAAGAATTTCCTGTGGATCCCGGCGAGTCTCCAAGTTAACATCATATGGTCAGGAATTGAAATCTTAGACTGCACTGACAACGTGCACCCAAGCTCCTAACCTCACTGCAGAACCAACAGTATTCCTAGTGCTATATAAATGGCAATTCAGATGTATACGATGATCAGTAAATAATAGTTCATGTATTTACAAGTTAAAATATATGTCAAACGTTGAGTTACCAAGTTATACACAAGTCATACAGAGACTCACGGACAGACATACCAAAAAACCAAGTCAACAAGTAACCTCTCCTGGGCAAAGCACCCAAAGGAAATGCTGGCATAATTTTAACATAAAAGGAACTGAAAGTGCCAGGGCAAAGAGGAGTTGCCTTGCCAGTTCAAAAAAAAGTACAATCATGTAACAACCCGTACGTAAATAAGCGGAAAATACAAGTACTAATTGTTCGAACAAGATCTCTTTCAGGGGATAAAACAGTAGTACGTGTTTGAAGCACTTGCTGATTACTGATCTTGCAACTCAGCATGGCAACAACATTCATGATCCTGGTAGGTCTTGCGAGACAATAGTTGTACTCCAAGTGATCTCTCTTCTCTTATGTGCTGGAAGAATCCTGCGAAGAAACCATACACCATCAACACCACAAGAAAGCCAGACATGGCATGTATTTTTTTTCCTCAAAATATATCCGAGGGGTACAGTCAGTACCACCAACCTTCGCAGACAGGATCTCCTCCAAGTCCTTGGGAACAGTACTTCAACCTTTGCAGACATACTTCCATGTCTTGGGCTTCAGCAGCATAGGCCTTGGCTTATCTGCACAGAGTATTAATGTAAAAACTTGCACTTAGGGGAACATCATTAAAGAAATGGAGAATTTAGATAAAGGAATATTTAACTTGCTCTAGTCTTCTGTTGTACTACTAGTGATGCTATCATCATTTTCTAACTAGCACATTTAACACTCACTAGTACTAGTACTAATAGAGAAGGTAATTGCTACCGGGCTCAGCTGCACCCGCGCCGACGAAAAAAATCAAAACAAATACTAGAAAAATTCAAAAAATTCCAATTTTTTTTGTGGTAGATAATTTGATGCGTGAGGTTCCCTGAAAATTTCACCTTGTTTGGACATTTGAGCATCTCTCGGCAAAAAAGACAAAATCGGGGTCTGTAAAAAAGTGTATTGTTCACGAACTGTTTTGACCCGATTTATCTTTTTTGCCGAGAGCTGCTCAAATGTTCAAATGAGTTGAAATTTACAGCGGAACTCACGCATCAAATTATCTACTACAAAAAAAAATAGATTTTTTTGAATTTTCCTAGTATTTGTTTTGAATTTTTTTCTGAGCGGGAGCATCTGAGCCCGGGCTCAGACGCGGATTTTTGATTGCTGCGTGCTTACTTCCATAAAGATGGGCATCTATGTGTTCCTCCTGGATGCTGCCAAGGTGTTGCTGCAGGCTTGCAGGGAGCGTCTTCATACCAGGGCAGTCGCTGATGCAAATATGTTGGAGAGATGAGTATGCTTGCGGCACATCCGGTAGGGATTCCAGGGTCTTGCAATTCCAAAGGTGGAGGTGCTCCAAGGATTGGAGCTCGGGAGAGCAGGATTTCAGAGATGCCAACCCACCACACTTAACAATTTCTAGTCTCTTGAGGGACGGGGGAAAATAGAGGACCCCTGTTAAGCCATCACAGTTGTATAATGATAATTCTTCTATACTGGATGACCCTTGACGAATCGATGATACTGACTGTCCCTGCTGCTGCTTCCTGCCATATGTGGACTCAAGCTTACTGCAACTATTAATGTGCATTGTCCTGAGAGAAGCAGGGACGTTGAAGAGCTCAACCAAGTTTCCACAACTTTGTATCGTCAGAGACTCTAGACGTGGGAGGAGCTGACTGGTTTCTGATGATGTTGATGGCTCAGCAGAAGCTTGTGCATATCCAGTCAAATTATCGCACTGCCGAATCAGAAGGTTCCTCAAGGATACCAATCCTTCGAACAATTTTTCTGGCCAGTGGACGAGCGTATGGCACCTCACAATTGACAAATCTTGAAGGTGTACAAAGCATGCACACAGCTCTGTTATACTTACAGCTGACTCGAAGTCTCTTAACTTCAAAACTTCTAGAGGAAAGTCTTGATCCCATTCTTCTTGACGTTCACCACTTCCTTCAAACTATTCTCAGCCCCCATCGAGGTTGTATCTGTACTATGTTCAATGCTAGTCAGTTCCAGATTGGTCAATGAAGTCATATGTCTCGATACCCACAAGAACAACTCTACCTCACGTCCTTCCATGTCCAATACACTAAGCTTTGGTGATTTAGCTGTAGTTGTCAACTGTGGACATTTCTTAATATGAACATTCTGAAGCTTAGGGAAGGTCGGTTGTCCGGGCAATGCTTTCAAATTTTCACAGTGACTAATGGACAACTTCTCAAGCTGAGGAAACATCTGTTCTGTGTGCATCTTGTCATTATCTATCTCCCACCATCTTTCCAAAGAGTCAAGAGCATGCAACGTAAGCGCTTTTAGTTTTGGAAATGCGAAGGTTTCATTATCACGGCCACTGCTGAACAACCATTGCAGTTTTCTACAACCAAAAAGATGGATCTCTACGCTTTTTTGCAACATAGTCATCCATGTCGGGAAGGTGGCGGCACCATATGAGTGTATCCCTATGGCATGTAGTCCATTATGAGGTTTGAGATTCTCGAGCACTTTTGCATCATCCTGACTGCTAGGCTCATCAACAACGTTATCCGGTCCAACAGTCCATTTGAATGTCAGTTCTGTTAGTTCCTTCATTACAAGGTTTGCAGCTTTTGCAGCTTCTTCTATCACGTTCTCTAGATGATGTAAATCTAGTTGACCACTGAGGTTTAAATTCCCGAGCTCTCCAACATTGCTGCAATTAGAGCCACTACCTGCTACAAAACATGTAAGTGTCTGTAGGGATGTGAGTTTTCTTAGGTCTCTAGGCATGCCTTTCAACTGTGGACAACCATGAGTGTAAAGGTGACGCAGTGCAGTCATATACTTCATTTGTCTCGGAAGTGTTTCAAGAGATTTACAGCCAGAGAGGTTAAGTGTTTGCAGGTTGTAAAGAATGCTCATATCTTCAGGAAGTGCTCTGATATAACTTCTTGAGAGATCTAGGTACCTCAGGTGATGTAGATGTTTTGCTCTCGGCGAAAATGATCTACTACCTGAACAAAGTTGTAATGCTTGCAAAGAGGTGTATTTTGATAGATGTTGCAATGAACTACTCATATAGCTATCACACAAAAGTGTTTGGATGGCTGGAGAGCTGTTCTCCAGAGAACTATTCAATTTTTTTCCTGGGTCCTTGCATGACAAAAATAAATGCCGAGCTGTGTTCGGAAGCCACTCACTCTGACTTGGTTCCTCACTTGTGACAAAAGATTCAATCTTGGCTGGTTCCTTAGTAGCCAATGCACACTCCTTTTTCATTACAGAAAGAGCAACATCATGCATAAGATCGTGGATTTTACATGTAGTTCTGGAATAAAACAAGCCATTGTATTCAATTTCCTCAACACAGTCTTGGACTTGTTTCACATCCTGAAAGAATGACCTTGAGGCAAGCTCATGAAAAATCTGTTTGCCAATTGTTTCAAGAGGAACTTGCTTTTCCTGGATGAAGCCATGTGCAATCCATAGTTGGATCAGCTTGTCCACATCAATCTCATAATCCTTGGGAAACACAGCACAAAAAGCAAAGCATTGCTTCATATGCGACGGCAAGTCATTGTAACTGAGCTTGAGTATTGGTAAGATTCATGTCTCCTCGGTGCAAATGTTGCTGCTGATTGATATAGCCTCCCATTCTACCTTACTGGTCTTGGTACACAGTACAGAGCCTAGTGCTACTGCAGCTAAAGGAGAACCAACACATCTCTTCATAATCTCATCAACCATTTCCACCAACTCGCTAGGCCTTTCCTCAGCCTTCTTGAAACGGCTGAATGCTGTTGTCTCGATGATTTTCTTTATGAATTTATCTTCCAAAGCTTTGAGATTGTAAGCTCCAATAGGGCACATTATTTCAGCCACTTGTTCGTCACGAGTAGTTGTCAAGACCACACTACCCATGCCACCATATTCAAGGCGGGCCTTGAGCTGTCTCCAAATCTCAACCTGTCGTTCCCAGAAATCATCCAATACAAGGAGGTACCTTTGCCCGCTTACTACATTCTGAAGAATATCCGGTGGTGTCTTCTTGGAAGTGGCTGCATCTTTGCTATCATCCTTCTTCTCATGAGCTTCTTCAACTATACTTTTAGCCAAGGAGTCCACATCAAAGCATTCAGATGCACACACCCATAGGAGCAAATCAAAATGCTTCTTAATTGCAGGTTCGTTGTAAACAAGTTGCGCTAAGGTGGTCTTGCCCTGACCGCCCATTCCAACGATGGGAACAACTGTGAGATCTGCATTGTTAGCTTGCCCAACTAGTCTGCTAACAATTGCACCCTTATCATTGGCTCTGGATTCATTGATGATTTCTTTGATTTCCTCTGGGTCAGTGTTAGCATGACCAGTCTGCCGTAATTGACTGGAGACCAGCGGCTGTTCCTCATACTTAAAGCCAAAGGCGTTCATTTCGGTCACAAGGACCTCGATGGCCTGCACAATCTTGCGGAGCTTCCTTCCCATCCTGTTACGGAAGACGAAGCGGTTGTGGGTGGGAAAGAGTTTCACCACATCAAAGCCAAGCTCCTTGTAGTGTCCCTCCTTTTTGGCCTTGCGGCGAAGCGCCTCATACTTGAACTCATCAAAGACTTCATTGGCCTGGTAAGCCACTTTCTTGATGGCCTCGAGCCATGCCGCTGCACCTCTTCTCAGGGATGCCGCCTTCTCGGCGTCGGCGATGATGTCCAGAATGGCAGGAAGCTTGCGCATTAGGATCTCATGTTGCTCCTCCATGCCTTTCATCACCTTGTACTGGTCGAGCAGGCTGCTGGATACCTTATTGTTGAGAATGGAGAGCAGTGGTCCGACCACCATGGTGGCCACCAGCTCCGCCATGGGAACACTAAGGAAAACACATGCAAAGAACACAGAGAAGCAACAAGGTGAGGAAGACAATAATGGTGTGAGCAAACAATGTGCTTGCTCGCTTGCTTCTGAGAAAATGGAACCAAAAAAATGCTAGCATTGAGTTTGGAGGAGACATACATGTGGATGATTCCGGGGCTCGCTATGGACGGAAGTGCGGCGGAGGAGGAGGATCCCGGTGCTTACTGCTTACACGATGAGGAGGAGTAGGATGCAGGCAATGCTTTCTTCTTCTTCTACTACTTTTCTCTTCCCGCTTGATAAAATGGGACGAGTAGGATGCAGCTGCGCCAGTAATTAAATGGTGAATGTCTCCTCACCGCTAGCTTCTCTCTAGAAGTATAAACCGACATACTTATCTCTCCCTTGTCATCTCAATCTTCAAAAGAAGAAAACCCCATGTGCAAGGAGGCAGTAAAAGCGATTGAATTATTCAGCACACCTAACAAGTGGCTCCACCTCCACTAGAAATGGATAGCTGTGTACTCAAGATTGGCCATCCAATGAAGCAAATGCGAGCATCGTACCTAGTTGTAGGACGGGATGGGACCTCCCCCGCTCCGTCCTTGATTGATCCCGACGAACGAGGACGACGACGGGCCACTTGACAGCGCCATGGCCTCTTCCTAGCGACTGTTCTCGGGATGGAGGCGAGTAATCATGAGTCTTGTGACTACTAGTGGTTAGTACTACTAGTACTAGGTGTCTTCATTACCATAATTTTGATTGGCTGTGTTCGTGAGTGAGTTCGGTTTCAGTCCATGTCCAGCAGCTAGCTGTGTGTGCTGGAACCGTGTACTAGAACTAAGAAAAGTGATGTCCCAGCAAAATAATAGGTCTCCAGTAGCGAGATCATCAGTGAGCATAAAAAAGTGTGAATCCGCGGAGTTACAAATTAAGAACTTATCCAACGAGAAAATCTCTCAGAGCAAGTAGAAAGTGAAGAACCGATAGGATTACAATTTCTTTATAAGAATCCGAGCCTACAACTAATGCGAATCTTAGAATGGCTCAAGATAATATTTCCATATGTAACGTTTTTAAAAGATGTTTCCACTGCTCATGAGAAATGTTCGTCAACCTTGACCAAATTATTTCAATATAGTGACGGTAAATTTGATCTTTTAATTTATTGATCCAATACTATGCCAAAAAAGCATGACATAATAAATCATGTAACAAGTTAAAACTAAGCAAAAAAAAAATGATGTCTAAGTATACTTTTTTTTGGAGCAACATACTACATGTCATGTAAAAACTAAAGTGCGTGGGCCCACTAAATTAATGAAAATTTGCCGATAAAGTCCAAGTGAGAAAATCTCTTGTGTTGTAATTTTCCAGGAATAAATAAAATATATGTGCTAATACACTCATAATTGGTAAAAAAAAACTAAGAACTCGTTGTAAAAAATGCCCGAGGGTGCCAAAAAGTGCGTGCCACCTAATCATAACAATATTTTTTTTACGAGAGACCTAATCATAACAATTCGTAGATGTATGAGAATAGCATGTAAACAAATAATTGTCGGCAAAGAACAGAGAGGTTACTTCGTTCATGTAAAACTGTAATCTATATCGACAAAAAAATATTGATACATAGTTATGCACATCGTTTTCTTGATATATGAAAATTGAGAAAATGCTGTCTGAGGAAAATCAAGTCTGGAAGAGCGAGTAGTGTGAGGTCAACAAGAAACCATCTCCTAACATTATGGAAATGTTGACAACTACGAGATGAGGTGACCGAAGATAATCTCCCCGACAATAAAAAGAACATAAAAAACCTACCACATACTCAGTTACAACTAACTAAATAATGATGTCAAAGTAGAAAATTTCGCTAAGCAAGATACTACCCAACACATGAAAAGGGACATACCCACAAGATTAGAAACACTGACCCTACAGTTCTTGAGAATTGTTGGCTCAGATGGCACCATGGCCTTCATTTTTCTCCTCATCCTCCTCCGTCGATGACGATGACTATGTGACCTGGCCTTGATAAAATGATAATGTTCATCTATCTTGGTAAGAAAAGAAAAATGATATGTAATTGTACATCACTTTCTTAATTTATGAACAATTGAGAAAGTGATATCCATGGAAAATATTCTTGAGGGGCGAGGACTGTGAGAACAACAAGAAAATTGTCACCTAACACTCATGGAACTGTCAACAATGAAGAGATGGGGTCCGACTGGAAATAATCACTATGGCACAAAACTAAAGGACATACAAAATCAACCACGTATTTTGGTTAAAACTAAGATAATGATGACTAAGCAGAAAATTTTCTCCGGACAAGAAAGATACTGCCCGATACATAAAAACTGTGATTAGCGAGAATTTCTTAATAAAGGTCCGAACGAGAAAATCTCTCGGCAAACATTATTGTGATACCAAAAATATATACTTGTCTTCGTGCCTTTTGTATCGATCTGCTTCATCTTGTTCTTCTCTTCAGACTCAGAATGATATTTTAGCCGGCTGTTGCTAGCTCTGAAGACTGATGAATCTGTATGTCTGCTGCAGTTGGGATGTTCTGTTGGGGCCGGCACGGGCGGGCAGTAGGCCATTGTTTCAGTTTGACCTTCTTTAAAACCCCAAACGCATGCTCTCACTATTAAATCTCACTAATCTGGATCATAGAACATGCATAGTTGGATGCAAGAATACTTCTAACTGGCTGACTAAAACTAAACCTGAAACAAGCAGCTAGATACAGTTGCATTTTGTCTCTTTGCACATACAGAAGAATGCAGTGAACTCATCGCAGTTCAGGGAGCCCCCTGACCTTTTCGAGATCGACGCACCAACGGCATGCTGAGGTCAGCATCCATCGACAACCTGCCCAATGTCAGGATCGCCTAGGAGTACAACCAGAAAACGCCTTCGGCGACTCTCAGATCAGGACGCTGTTGCCTGCCTGCAGGCCTGAAAACCACGCAATATCTCTGAAGCCCACTGTCATAAAACATAGTTAGCATATCTGAGCCCTTCTTAACTCCCACAAACCTCTCGGCAATCACATAGCATGTGCTCTGTTTAGTTCAATATAAGACAAACAGTGCAAGTCAGGTAGCACACACATAATTGTTAAACACCATATCTGCTCTTCTGTTGAGGTGCCATACCTGAGTGAACATATCTTGAGCACTCTGAGATGGCTGATGCCTCAAACTTCCGTGCCTCTACTTACTGGGCAAGGGCAATGCAGCTTAATGTGATCTACAGCCTCCTCGCTCACTGGCTGGCTTGTCCGCCAGCAGGTCGACCTGGCCGGTGGTCACCTGCATCATGATTGATCCCATGTTATTACTGTCTGAAACTAGTTAGTGAACGCTGGCACATTTGGCTGACGGTGTCATGTCTCTCTGGAGTCTGGACACAGATTACTCTTCGAGACCGGGGGCACTAAAGGCATGCCTGAGGGCATCCATAAGTTGCTCATTTTGTGCACATATTATTTCATACATGCACTGTTGTTACAGTTCCTGCTACAGTTTGACATATGCATTTTCCAGCCAGGAAAGATGATGAGCATCGATCAGGAGCAGGCAACACAGAGAGAACAGCCAGCACAGTGAGTATCAGGGTATTACAAGTATCATTCTTCACCTAGCTAGCTCAAATCACCCACATATGCCGCTCTTTACCAATATCTTCACATCCATGTGGTGCCTCTGGAAATCCAGGAATGGCAAGTTATTTCAAAGTACTCTTATACATGTTTTTTATGCAGCCCAAGGAGTCACAAATTGCTTTTCTCTGGAGGAGAAAACTACTACTCCCTCCGTCCGAAAAAGCTTGCCCCTCAAATCTTTTTCGGACGGAGGGAGTATCAGGGAGCAGACTCAAGGGGATGCCGAAAGTAAAAAAAATAAAAAATTGCAGATGCAGGGATCAACAGTGGACATATTTAAGCTGCCTACCATAAACAGGATATGCACAGATGCTGCATGGAAGGAACAAGACTCCTCAACCAACCAGTAATGGAAACACAAAAGCAATGCCAAAGCTCAGGGTCTAAAACTTGCAGCTACTTTGCTGTCAATTCCGTTGGGAAACCAGAGGCCTATTAGCAGACTTGTGTAAGCTTACTTCAGGTTTTCCATGTCTCAAGGGTCTATAACATTGAAGTTCACACTTCAGCTCAGCTGCTATCAATCAGGAAATTGTAACTAGTCCTAGATTTAGCTGCAATAATTCTGATCATTATGTCCATTGATTCAGATTATCACAGATGTACTACAACTACAGGGAATTGTTATCCTCCATCTAAACTGTATGCAGATTGAATGAATGGCGCCTATAATTAGTCTCTCCTCGCCAAACAGAACTCGGACAGGTCAGACTCGCCATGTTGGTGTCTCCATTTCTGATAACATAAGCAGATTTGACCGTGTTGGTGTTAAAAAAACCTTCCATTTTTATCAATGACAATGCACAATAGGCACAGGTAAAGGAACTCTGATGTGATCTGGGAGTGCATGTAGATTACTAAGCATTACAATTAAATGAAACATGCAAAGTAACGGCAGGGCACTTACCTGTACGCACCATGCAAGGATTAACACGGTGTTCATACATACATGTTCCATCCAGTTCACCAAATAAACACAACAACTTAAGCAGTACTACTACTACTACCACAACAACTACTACTACACCACTACTACAATCTAATATATATGGGGCAGGTGGGCTGGTGGACGGGCGTTCTAATATGAAAGCACTCAAGTTGCACACATGCCAAATCAACCAACATGCGTGCATGTATGCCATCAAAAGGATCGGATGCGAGACTCAAGTCAACAAGCCAAACACAGGCAATTACTTGATGTATGTGTCATCCTTCCTTGCAATGATCAACCAGCGGCCAGGCAGACACAAAACAAGTCCCATACGCAGCGGATTAAGCCCTGCAATAATAGCATGTGATGTGATGAGAAACCAACCTCTCTTGTTACATAGATGAAACAAAAACATTTAGTTTCAGATACTGAATAGACACAAACGTTTATCACTAAGTTTGTTTGTCCCACATACATTTTATACTAGCGGAAAACACAAACGTACCCAGTGCCCTGTGCACCAAATGTGTCTTCAAACTTCTCTAATCAAGTTAAATAACCTTGTAGTTGCAGTTCAAGGACAGAAATTTCACAGGGCATAAGCGTCAGCGTGACATCGGAAACACATGGATTTTAATTTAAAGCTAATCACCCAGCAACTTTGGACGCTATGCTAGCTAATACATTGCAGTATCGATCCTATATATGGCATGGACAATACAAGCAAAACATAAGAGCAAGCTTACTTACCCCTTCAAATAGTTGGTGGAGACAAGGATGGCGGGAAACCCACATGCAGTTGACCCAGCAATGGCATCATGAACTCCTTCCTAGGGAACCGCTCAAGCTGCATAGTCTGGAGATTCAGTGAAAAACAGTCCGTGCCTGGCATTTCATACGGGTCGTCTGGAAACCCTTGTAGGAGTAAGTATCCCGCAGCTGCACCAATGAAGGAGTAATAGCAGCAACCATGGCGTAATGTGACAACATCCCCCATTTGCCACTGCTTTGGGTCATCCCCAATGCTAACCAAAATGGTGTGCAAGAGGCGATTGTCGCTGAGAATAAGCATCCCAAGCCTCCCTTCTGTTGCCTCCACAAAGGCCACCTGGGAATTAAACCACGGACTAGGCGGGAGGTTGACGGAGGAGAAATCCATCATAGCAATGTCGAGCATGAGCAACTTGTTGATCCCGGGTATCGCCCAGCAGAAGCATCCGTGCACGTAGTAGCGCTTTCCGAACGCAGTGGCGGATCGCATATCATCGCCTTGACTAGTTTCCGCAATCAGAGCGCTCCAACCATCAAACACGGTGGTGTGCCATTGTCCGGCAAGAGGGCCTGATGAGGAGAAGACGAAGAGGACCAGCTGGGTCTGGTATTTGGCCAAGCATATGACTCTGAAACTCATGGAAGCGTCTGCAGCAGTGTCAGCACCGTCGTCTGTGGCGGCAGGAGCAAGAAAGAGCTGGCAGTGGTAGACCAGATCGGACAGGTCCTGGGGTACGGGAGGTAGCAGCAGGTAGCGCCGGTGCAGCGGGTCGCACACGGCCACGTCCCTCGCCAGGGTGCAGTCGTCGGGGGCGGCGCAGAGGAGGGCGCGGCCGTCGCGGAAGTCGCGAAGAGTCCAGGGCTGCTCGCGGAAGGGGAGGAAGGAGCAGGAGAAGTCGGTGCCGGTGAGTGTTTGGGCGGCGGCGGCGGAGGGGTGGGGCGGCTGGGCTGGGAGGAAGGGGTTCAAGAGTATACCCAGGAGAGGCGGCGGGTGGAGGGTGCGGAAGCGACGGAGGAAGGCATGGTCCGCGATGATGCGGCGGAGGGAGGGGCCGGCCATGGAAGCGCGGGCGAGGTCGGCGGCCGTGGGGACGCGGAGGAGGATCTCCTCCGTCAGGTGGTCCGGCAGGGTTGCCTGCTTCTCCATTGTCGGCGGGGAGTCGGGGCTGCAGGGCGGCGCCGGCGACGCCATTGGGGTGGGGGTGGGGTTGAGTGGAGTGGGGAGGAGGGGAGGGGGGGATTGTCGATTTGGGCTTTCGATTTCCCGTCTCTGCTCTAGGAAGACGTACCCGCCTTTGATTTCCCCTTCTGCTCGTCCTATCACTTCCACGTCTCCTTCAACTCATCAAAAAAACCGAAGCAAACTTCTCTATTTGCTTTGTAATAAAAAATCACATACAATACAATCTCTCTGTTGTAAAAACACATATACTTTCTTTTCTTTGCGGGAAAGAGCGAATATATTAGCTAGAAATAGAATACAATCCATGTTCACGGCATTGGCAATTTCCAAAGGAAAAATTCTAAGCCAGGCTATTGTTTTCATTTGCATACTATTTCTAAAAACACATATACTTATTTTTTTAATCTATTTCTAAAAATATTTAAACTTTTTTATATGCTAATTTGTTTCTTCTATGTACGACCATTTTTTAATAAGTGGTAAACATTCCAGTTAATATACCCTCCGCTCGTCTCCCGGACTATCCGGACACGGTATCCTGGCGGCTCGCACCGTCGGCGGAGTTTTCTGTGTGCACGGCTTACCAGGCCCTCTGCTGGTCGCCGGACATCCCTTGGTTGTCCCCATTATGGAAAGCCCCCGTACCTCTAAAGATTAAGATTTTCGTTTGGCAATTACTACGGGACCGCCTCCCCTCGGGGACTGAGGTTCGTAAGTGGCACAGACCTGGTGATGGTCTATGCCCTCTCTGTGCGGTCTCAGAGACTGGGACCCATATCCTATTCTCGTGTACCGTGCGAAGGGTTCTTTGGACGTATGTCCGCGAGGCCTTGGGGCCTGAATGGGAGGCCCTAAATCTCCGAGTTCCTCCAGCTTAGAGCTGTACGGCCGTCACGCCATCGCCGCCTATTTTGGCATATTTTTGCGGCGATGTCGTGGACTCTTTGGACTACTAGGAATAAGATGATGATAGAGAAGGTTTTTCCGAGGAAGGCGTGTGACTCCTTCAAATTCCTTGCTTTTCCTGCAGCACTGGCACCTGCTCTCGAGGCAGCGTGATTGCGACCGTCTTGGCTTGATAATGGACGAGCTACTGGCTTCGGTGCGTCGACTATCTTCCTCGTAGGGCCGCTTTGCGGCCGCCACTAGGTGTTTTTTTTTCTATTGCTCTTATGCTTTCTTGGGCTTGACTTTGTTGTGGCCCCAACCGTTATTTGCGGCATGCTGTGGAACTGACGATGTATGGACCGTTGCTTTATTTATAAAGCGGGGCGAAAGCCTATTTCGACAGAGAGAACATTTCTTTACTATATGAACATATGTTTTAATCCATGGAATTTTTATAGAAATATGTAAAAAAAATGTTTCTTACATGAATATAAATTCATCGTATACATCAACATTTTTAGTGCATGAAAAGCTTTTATTTTTATTTTTGCGTATGTAAATTTTTTTTATTTTTTGATAGTCGAAGCTGATTCTCGTAGCAAAATTAGTTAAAACAAGAAAAACAATTCCATTTCCAGCTGCACGTGTAAATAACTATCGGTCAAAGGACCACGTGACACATGTAAGCAATCCAACCATTTTTTTTTTAAAAAGACTATCGGCCAAAGGACATAAAAACAGAGAAACTGGACTGCCTCCATCAGGTTCAGACTTGCTCAATTCAACGCCTTCAAAGCGTTTCATCAGAGCCACAAAGCGTTTCATCAGCACACTGCTTCGTTTAACGTCAAGGATCACAAGTGATCAAGAGCTGGACTAGTGCGGCACCACCCCTTTTGTGATAGATATGCAGCGAAGCCACCTCTGTTGTGCGGCGGGTGGTTTGGAGCCAGGCCAGACCAGATCAGATCCATCATCTGCAATTCAGCATCATACGTACAAGTGATTGCACGGCTTGATCCCCAAGCTACTGTCTGAAACCAGTTACTACTACCATCTTGCTGCACTTGCCTGATAGTATCAACAGACATGTCTCTCTGTCCGGACAAAAACCAGATGAATGCCGAGGGCATCAACGGGCAACGGCACGCCAGATCATTGTCCATCGACAAGCTGCCCGATCGAGGTCAGGATCACCGAGGAGTACAACGCCGGTGACCTCTCCGGATGCTCGGTCGGACTGAAGGTCTGACTCAAACCACGCATGATCTCTCAAGCCCACTATCCCTTAAAAACATGAACTCTGTGCTTCTTTTATTTTTTGCGGGGGATGAACTCTCTGCTTATTAACTGGTCCACGACCGTATCACTGCACTATGTGTTATGTAAACATTCTGAATTTCTGTCCATTCCTTTATAATCTGTGTAGCTAAAATAGTCAATAATGGACGTGGATGTAGTAGAGTCAAAATAGTACTCCATCATTGTACATACATACAGACCCAGGCAGACAGACAGACCGACCGACCAACCAAAAGATCATATGTGCAGTGGTGCCACAATTCCTGCTACGGTTTCATATACGCACAGCGACAACAGAGAGATACCTACCTATTCTTTGGCAGCCAATCTTGAAACAAACCAAAGCCAACAGGGCAAGAACTTCCTGTGGATACCGGCGAGTCTCCAAGTTAACATCATATGGTCAGGAATTGAAATCTTAGCCTGCACTGACAACGTGCACCCAAGTTCCTAACCTCACTGCACAACCAACAGTGTTCCTAGTGCTATATAAAGGGGAATTCAGATGTATA
The DNA here is from genome assembly GCF_018294505.1 of Triticum aestivum. Lineage (NCBI taxonomy): Eukaryota > Viridiplantae > Streptophyta > Magnoliopsida > Poales > Poaceae > Triticum > Triticum aestivum. Next base: position 724,308,291 of record NC_057813.1, read on the forward strand.
TGATGATCAGTAAATAACAATGCATGTATTTACAAGTCAAAATATGTAGGAAACGTTGAGTTATCAAGTTATACCAAAGTTATTCAGAGACTGTCGGACAGACATAGAGAAAACTGAGTCAACAAGACAACAAGTAACCTCTCCTGGGCAAAGCACCCAAAGCAAATACTGGCATAATTTAGATCCAAAAGGACCAGTTCAAAGAAAAAGTACAATCATATAACAGCCCGTAGGTAAATAAGCGGAAAATACATGTACTAATTGTTCGAACAAGATCTCTTTCAGGGGATAAAACAGTGGTACGTGTTTGAAGCACTTTCTGATTACTGATCTTGCAACTCAGCATGGCAACAACATTCATGTAGGAGCGTATGATCCTGGCGGGTCTTGCGAGACAATAGTTCTACTCCAAGTGATCTCTCTTCTCCGTCCGTCTGTATGTGCTGTAAGAATTCTACAAAGAAACCATAAACAATCAACACCAGAAGAAAGCCAAACATGGCATGTAGTTTTTTCGCTCAGAATATATCCGAGGGGTACAGTCAGTACCACCAACCTTTGCAGACAGCATATCCTCCAAGCCTTTGCAGACATACTTCATGTCTTGGGCTTCAGCAGCATAGGTCTTGGCTTATCTGCAGAGTATTAATACAAAAACTTGCACTTAGGGGAACATCATTAAAGAAATGGCGGATTTAGATAAAGGAATATTTAACTTGCTCTAGTCTTCTGTCGCACTACTAGTGATGCTATCATCATTTTCTAACTAGCACATTTAACACTCACTAGTACTCCCTCCGTCTCAAAATTCTTGTCTTAGATTAGTCTAGATACGGATGTATCTAATACTAAAACGTGTCTCGATACATCCGTATTTAGACAAATTTAAGACAAGAATTTTGGGACGGAGGGAGTAAGTTATAATAGAGAAGGTAATTGATGCGTGCTTACTTCTATAAAGACGGGCTTCTACGTGTTCCTCCTGGATGCTGCCAAGGCGTTGCTGCAGGCTTGCAGGCAGCGTCTTCAGACCAGGGCAGTCTCTAATGGCAAGAAACCGAAGAGATGAGTATGCTCGTTCCGGTAGGGATTCCAGGGTCTTGCACTCCTTAAGCTCGAGTAACTCCAAGGAATGGAACTCGGGATAGCGGTATTCCAGAGATGCCAACCCATCGCAATTATCAATTTTGAGTATCTTGAGGGACGGGGGAACATAGAGGGCCCCTGTTAAGCCATCACAGTAGTATAATGATAATTTTTCTATACTGGATGACCCTTGACGAATGAATGATATTGACTGTCCCTGCTGCAGCTTCCTGCCATATATGGACTCAAGCTTACTGCAATCATAAATGTACATTTTCCTGAGTGATGCAGGGACGTTGAAGAGCTCAACCATGTTTTTACAACTCCTTATCGTCAGAGACTCTAGACGTGGCAGGAGCTGACTGGTTTCTGATGATGTTGATGGCTCATAAGAAGGTTGTGCATATCCAGTCAAATTAGCGCACCACCCAATCAGAAGTTTCCTCAAGGATACCAATCCTTGGAACAATGTTTCTGGCCAGTGGATGAGCTCATGGCACCTCACAACTGACAAATCTTGAAGGTGTACAAAGCATGCACACAGCTCTGTTACACCTGGCTTAAAGTCACGCAACACCAAAACTTCTAGAGGAAAGTCTTGAGCATTCCCATTCTCCTTGACGTTTACCAATTCCCTCAAACTATTCTCAGCCCCCATTGAGGTTGTATCTGTACTATGTTCAATGCTAGTCAGCTCCAGATTGGTCAATGAAGTCATATGTCTCGCTACCCACAAGAACAACTCTGCCTCATGTCCTTCCATGTTCAATACGCTAAGCTTTGGTGATTTAGCTGTAGTTGTCAACTTTGGGCATCTCTGGATACAAACATTCTGGAGCTTAGGGAAGGTCAGATGTCCTGGCAATGCTTTCAACTTTACACAGTTGCTAATATGCAGCTTCTCAAGTAGAGGAAACATCAACGCCGCTCCTTGCATCCCATCATTATCTATTTCCCACCATCTCTTCAAACAAACAAGATCTTTTAGCATAAGCTCCTTCAGATTTGGAAATGCAAAAGATGTATCACACTCACCGCTGAACAACCATACTAGTTTTCTACAACTGAAAAGATGGATCTGAACAATGTTTTGCAACATAGCCATCCATGTCGGGAAGGTGGTGGCTCCATAGGAGTTTATCAGTATGGCATGTAGTCCGTCATGCGGTTTGAGATTCTGAAGCACTCTTGCATCCTCTTTATCATCCCGCCAACAATTTTGATCTCCAAAATAATTCCATCTAAAGGTCCATGTTAGTGTCAATCTTCTTAGCTCCTTGTTCACGAGGTTTGCTGCTCTTGCATCCACTTCTGTCACATTTGCCAGATTACGTAGCTCTAGTTGACCTCCAAGGTTCAAATTTCCGAGCTCTCCAACATTACTACAATTAGGGTCACTACCTGCTACAAAGCATGTAAGTGTCTGCAGGGATGTGAGTTTTCGGAGGTCTCTTGGCATGCTCTTCAGCTCTGGACAACCATGAGTGTAAAGGTGACGCAAGGCGGTCATGTACTTCATTTGTCTTGGAAGTTCACAAAGAGATGTGCAACCAGAGAGGTTGAGCGTTTGAAGGTTGTATAGAATGCTTATATCTTCAGGAAGTGCTTTGATAAATCTACTTCTTGAGAGATCTAGGTACCTCAGGTGATGTAGATATTTTGGTTTCAGCAAAAATGTTCTTCTAGCTGAGCAGAGTTGTAATGCTTGCAAAGAACTGTATTTTGATAGATGTTGCAATGAACTACTCATAGAGCTATCACACAAAAGTGTTTGGATGGCTGGAAAGCTGCTCTCTAGAGATATATTTAATTTTTTTCCGGGGTCCTTGCATGACAAAAATAAATGGCGAGCTGTGTTTGGAAGCCACTCACTCTGACTTGGTTCCTCAGTTGTGACAACAGATTCAATCTTGTCTGGTTCCTCAGTTGCCAAGGCACATTCATTTTTCATTACCGAAAGTGCAACATCATGCATAAGATCATGGATTTTACATGTTGTCTTAGAGTAACACAATTCGGAGTCCTGACTACTTGTGGCTTGGACTTGTTCCACATCCTGAAAGAATGACCTGGATGCTAGCTCATCAAAGATCCGCCTGCCAATGGTTTCAAGATGAGCTTGCTTTTCTTGGATGAAGCCATGTGCAATCCATAGTTGGATCAACTTGTTCATATCAATCTCGTAATCCTTGGGAAATATAGCACAAAAAGCAAAGCATTGCTTCATTCGTGTGGGCAAGTCATTGTAACTGAGCTTGAGTATTGGTAAAATTCCAGTCTCCTCGATGCAAATGCTGCTTCTAGATGATATAGCTTTCCATTCTTCCTCACTGGTTTTGGTACGTAGTATAGAGCCTAGTGTTGTTGCAGCTAAAGGAGAGCCAACACACCTTTTCGCAATCTCATCAACCATATTTAACAACTTCTCAGGCCTTTTCTCTTCCTCGTGCAGATAGCTAAATGCCCTTGTCTCAATGATTTCCTTTATGAACTTTTCTTCCAACGATGCGAGATTATAAGCTTCTACATTGCGACCCATTTTTTTAGCCACTTCATTATCACGAGTCGTTGTCAAGATCACACTACCCCTCTCACCATGTTGAAGGAAGGCCTTGAGCTCATGCCAAATATGAACTTGCCGTTCCCAGACATCATCCAATACAAGGAGGTACTTTTGCCCACTCACAACATTCTGAAGGTTATCAAGTAGTGTCTTCCTTGACATGGCAGTTGCTTCTGTACCATCATCCTTGTTCTTGAAAGCAGATGTTTTTCTACCATCCTTCTCCTTCTCAAAAACTGCTTTTGTAGCACCATCCTTCTTCTCAGGAGCTGCTTCAACTATACGTTTAGCCAGAGAATCCACATCATAGCACTCAGAGGCACACACCCATATCAACAAACCAAAATGCTCCTGAATTATAGATTCTTTGTAAACAAGTTGCGCTAACGTGGTCTTCCCGAGTCCCCCCATTCCAACGATGGGAACAACTGTAAGATCTGCATTTTTAGCTTGCCCAACTAGTCTACTAACAATCGCACTCTTATCATTGGCTCTGGATTTTCTGATGATTTCCATGATTTCCTTTGGGTCAGTGTTAGCAGGACCCTTCCGCCGCAACTGACTGGATACCGGTGGTTGTTGCTGATACTTAAAGCCAAAGGCATTCATTTCGGTCACCAAGACCTTGATGGTGTGCACAATCTTGTGGAGCTTTTTCCCCATCCTTTTACGGAATATGAAACGGTTGTGTGTGGGAAAGAGTTTTACCACATGGAAGCCAAGCTCCTTGTAGTGCCCCTTCTTTTTTGCTTGACGACGAAGCGCCTCGTACTTGAACTCATCAAAGACTTCACTCGCCTGGTAGGCCACCTTCTTGATGGCCTCGAGCCAGGCTGCTACGCCTTCTCTGTGGGTTGCCGCCTGCTCAGCGTCGGTGATGATGTCCAGGATGGCGGGCAGTTTGCGCTTCAGAATCTCATGTTGCTCCTCCATGCCCTTCATCACCTTGTACTGGTCGAGGAGGTAGTTGGACACCTTCTCCATCACGATTTTGACTAGTGGTCCAACCACCATGGTGGCCACCACTGCGGCCATTGGAGCACCAAGGGCTAGCAAGACCACAGAGAAGCACGAGTGCAGTGCAATGCAATGTGGAGAAGAGATAGTGTAAGGAAGATGCGATTGCTTTCAGGGAGAGGTACAAATAGAATGTGTTTGGTTTCATCGATTGGTTCCATCCACTACCGCAACATAAAAACAACAGTTGCCCTTTGTTTTCTCAGCATTGTTGTGCCTGATGGCAGCTTCGCCAATACCTTGTAACCACATCGATGTCTCTGCCAGGTACTTGCTTAGGAAAAGCAGTCACAAATGTTAAATCGCAAATGGCAAACATAATGGTTTTGGAAGCATATAAGTTATGGCAGAAAAAAATCCAATGGATATATAGTACAACTGTTCCACTATCTAGAGAAATGTTGCCGTACGTCTTGCATCACTGTGCACGTAAGCAAGAATAGTGTGCAGCAATTTGATGCTTACCTGTTTAATACTCCCTCCGTTCCTAAATATAAGTTTTTATAGAAATATCACTATGTATCACATATGGATGCATATAGATACATCTTAAGTGTAGATTTATTTATTTTGCTCCGTATGTAGACTATAGTGAAATATCTACAAGGACTTATATTTAGGAACAGAGGGAGTAATAAACAATACTAACGAAAGGGACGACGCGAGTAATATATTGTTTGTACTTGTGCTAATTAATGGATGCGCCTATAAGACAAACACTGGTAGAAAAAGAGGCTTCCGTCCAGCCCCATTAGTCGCGAAACTGTAGGAACCGCGACTAATGAAGTCTTTAGTCGCGGTTCGGCAGACGAACCGCGACCAAAGGCCTGGGCCCAGGGCGCTCGGTGGCCAGCTGGTGCACGTGAGGGGCTTTAGTCGCGGTTGGCCAGGCCAACCGCGACTAAAGCTCCTCCCCTATATATACCAGTTCAGCGCACTCACTTAGCCATTTGGTGCCACTTCTCTTCACAAGCTTCACAAGGGGGTGTAGGTTTGCTTTTGGTTCCTCTTATGCACACAAGGTGTTTGATGAAATGCCCCAAGAGCGTGAAACAAACATGATATGAAGTGTTGGAGCCACACTTGAGGTTCCTCCTCGATCGCGGTTAGCAACTTGAACCTTTCATGCATGTGTGTCATTGATAAAATATGCATGTGTGTTGTTCATTGTTTAATTTCTATTGTTTATAGCTAGTTAGTTTAACAAATGCATGATGGTTAATTATATATTTTATATTATAATAATGCAGATGAATCGGCAATGGATGTACGGTAGCCGACTCTCCCGCGAGTTCACTACGGGTTTGAAAGATTTCCTCGTAGTGGCTAATGCGAACAAGCAGAAGGGTTTTGTTATATGTCCATGTGTTGACTGTAAGAATCAGAAGGGTTACTCTTCCTCAAGAGAAGTTCACCTGCACCTGCTTCGGCACGGTTTCATGCCAAGCTATAATTGTTGGACCAAGCATGGAGAAAGAGGGGTTATAATGGAAGAAGATGAAGAAGGGGATGATTTCATCGATGAAAGCTATCTTGCTCATTTTGGTGATACTTTCATGGAGGATGCTGAAGGTGAAGGGGAAGGTGAAGGGGAAGGTGAAGGTGAAGAAGAGGCACGTGATGAGACCGTTGATGATCTTGGTCGGACCATTGCTGATGCACGGAGACGCTGCGAAACTGAAAAGGAGAGGGAGAATTTGGATCGCATGTTAGAGGATCACAAAAAGTCGTTGTACCCCGGGAATCCTGAACACGGAGGACGTGTACGAGGCATGGGGCACATTCCGTGGAAAATAGGGTTCCCCCAGAACGATGACCCGTACGGTTACAGAAGTCGGAAGAGAAAGATGGATCGGGAAGCAGATGTTGTGGCGCGGTTGGCATCGGAAATGGATGTGATGAAGAAAACCGTGAGTGTACTAGTAGCCGAAAGAGATGCAGCTCGGGCGCAGCATGAAGATCATCCAGCGGATCTCGGAAGCCAGCAGCGGAGAAGCAGCGTGGCTTCCACAGAGGCCCCACCGGCTGGTGCAGATGCACCGACGATCAAAATTACTGCACCGGAGCCTCTGGTGGTCGAAATTACTGCACCGGAGCCTCCTCGCTACCCCGTGGACGATATAAAGGAGATGAAAGAATGTCATCTGTATTATCCTATCGGGAACATGTCCATGAAGGTAGCCATCGGCAGTGCTTTACCATGTTTACCTGGAGCACTCCACCACAACAACCCCATTCAAGATGGCTATGCTCGTGTCACGGTGGAGAACATAGTCCAAGGGTTTGAGGACCTGGAGATTGACATTGCTACACCTGAAGGGGAGAAAAGACTTGGAGATGTCAAGCGCCATTTCATTCTATGGCAAAAGAAGTTTATCAAGTTTCCAGGCGAGGCGCCAAGGACAACAAGTCCACCCCCCTACGGTGGTGGTGGTGGCGGTGGCGGCGGCGGTGGTGGTGGTGGTGGTGGCGGTTCACCTACACCTCCGTCACGTCAGCCGACGCCCCCCAGTCCACAACGTCCGGCGGGTGATCAGACGCCGCCCCCCAGTCCTCGTCCGGCGGGTGATCAGACGCCGCCCCCCAGTCCTCGTCCGGCGGGTGATCAGACGCCGCCCCCCAATCCACCTCCGGCAAAGAAGCAGAAGCAGTCCTGGATTATTAACCCGGACCCTTATGTACCTAAGACCACAAAGGTACCGGAGCCATCACTGAAGCCTCTCCCCACAAGGCCTTGGGAACGTAGTGCCGAGGAAACTGCCGCGGCCGCGGCTGTTGATCATGAGAAATGGAAGGCGGACTGCAAGAAGAAAAGAGAGCCCGAGCCCAAGCCAGTATTTTCTGATGAGCAAAAGAAGTGGGCTAAGTCATTTTTGAGCACACCGTCCCAAGCCGCGAAGAATCTGCCTGACGACTATGCACGTGAACTTCGTAGGCAGGCACTCATGTTGAAGGAGAAGAAAGAGCGGGCGGAGAACCAGGAGAACAAAGCCTTGGAGGAGGCCGAGAAAACGGAATTAGAAAGTAAAAAAAGCGGGAAACGAGTTGCCCAGCTCGGGGAACAAAGTAAACAATCGATTGCCCCGCTTATAGTGAAAGCCGCCGGTCCGGATGACCCCGATATCATAGCAGCTGCGGCAGCACATGGATTGACTGTAACGAGTGCTAGAGAACAAGCGGCCAACTTAGGTATTACTCTTCGTGAACTGTTAGGCCTTGATGAGGCGCCAGTGAAGGAGGTAGTAATTACATATGTGAAGAATGGGCCTCTCGTCGAGCCTGCGCAGGAAGAGGATCTACCTCCACAAATGAAAGGTCTGCTGAAATGGTACAAGGGTTACATAAAAAATAAAAACGCCAAAGAATATATTTATGCGGAAGTTAGATATGAGCATCACTTCAAACATTACTATGTACAAATTCATCTGAGTGAATTGTTCTAGCTTTTCAATCTGCGCGAGTTCGACAAATCTATCATCGGTTGCTACGTTCTGTAAGTGATTTATTTCTACCCCATCTCGTTCATATTGCCTGCACTATATATATGTCCTAACTATATTGTTGTGTCCGCTATTATACATGCAGAATGAAGATTAAGGAATGCAGAGTAAGGAACATCCATGATGTTGGGTTCATTGACCCACACATCGTTAATGGATATGTGTTGGAGCATCACCCCGCCGACATGGAGGCAGACCTGTGGCAGTTTCTTACAAAGCAGGAACTCAAAAGTGATATTCTATTTCCTTACCATTTTGGGTGAGTGTTTCTGTCTTGAGCACATTCTCTTTTGTTTACTCCATGCATGGTATGTGGCCGGCTAATCGATGAGTTATGCATGACGTACTGTGCATGTATCGTGTCCGCAGGTTCCACTGGATTCTGCTAGTAATTAAAGTTGACACCTCAGAATGTCTCGTCCACGACTCTCTGAATATGGATCCAAAGCTTTGGGGCGGCATGAGAAGAATGCTGCAGAAGTAATTATTTTCATTCATTTGCGCTCTATATCGATCGGCCTATTTCGTTCATTTTCTAATATCAAGTAACTAATAACTCTCTTGTTCATTTAATTTTCTTTGCCTCGTAGGGTTTGGAGACGGTTCGTAGATTCAAAGGTCGGTGAATTCAAAAAAGAGCTAGAATTCAAAAGGTCAAAGGCTAAGAATGGTGGGGATATTCAGCCAGCGGGGACCAATCTATGTGGATACTATGTCTGTGAGATGATCCGGAGATACACCTCTGAGCGGCGGGTTCCGAGTGATACCAATGCTCAGAGGAATAACCTCCGGATGATGCTTAGTCCAGAAGCTCGCTTCCGACCATTTCAAGAGGAACTAGCTGGATGGTTCAGGAGGGAAGTCCTCCATCCTAAAGGAGAACACCATTACGAGGACGTAGAACTTTATATGCATTAAATTATGTATGGAAACTTGTTCAAAATTGTATATGGTCATCCGATGATATTGAATATATATTGTATATTCCTCTTGAATTCTTTTTGGTTCTAATTTCAAATTTGTTTGAAATTGTACATTCATATGCATGTATGTAGTACCGTAGAATATGTGAAACTCCTTCAAAATTAAAATAAAGCACAAAAGAAATAAAACAATACAAATTAAACAGAAAACAGGTTTAGGGGGGGGGGCTAAAACCCTAAACCTGCGGCGGCCTTTAGTCGCGGTTGGCCAGAAGAACCGCGACTAAAGGTCCTCCGCCCCGACGGCCGCCTGGCGCCCACGTGAACGGGCCTTTAGTCGCGGTTCTTAAGCAACCGCGACTAAAGGGGGGGCCTTTAGTCGCGCCTATTTGGTCGCGGTTGCGCAACCGCGACTAATGGCAGTTGCGAACCGCGACCAAAGGCCCTTTTTCCACCAGTGAAACCATTTTTTTCAGGTTCATTACAAACGCTAAGGACCCTTGTTGCCTCGGCCTACGCGGCCCAGTTCTCTGGATCCTATCCCAGGTTCTCCCCGGCCAAGATTTGGGAGGCACATGCTGAGCCAAAATGTAAGTTCTTCGCCTGGCTTGTGCTCCACGGGAAGATCCTCACGGCCGACATGCTAGCCGTTCGTGGCTGGCCGCACGACCCTTGTTGTTCCCTTTGCCTTCGAGCTCCAGAGACGGCCACTCATCTCTGCAAGGACTGCCCGTTTGCCGCCGCAGTTTGGTCTCACGTCCAGGTCTGGACGGGAGAGGACTCTGGGGCCATGCCCACGTTGCCCCCTTCGATGGGGATTTCGGACTGGTGGGATTCGCTCACCACCAATCTGCCCAAGAACGACAGAAGAAGGCGGAGCGGCCGCTTCCTTTACACCATCTGGAACATTTGGAAGGAGCGAAACCGACGCATCTTCAATGGAACTCGCCTCACGCACCTCGAGGTTGCAGCTATTGCCTTCGAAGACATCAAGCAAAGGTCCCGGGCCTTTGGCCGGGCACATGTGGCAACCGATATTGGCTGACTAGTGCCATCGTGGGTTTTTTTCTAGGGGTTTTTGTCCGGTTTCTCTTCTAAAAACCGGAACACTCTTGTATATAAACCTTCTTCTCCTTCTTATATGAAAAGGCAGTGCTTCTGCCGGTTCCTCAAAAAAAAAAAACCGCTAAGGACATCTACAACGGCGTCTACTCAGCCGTCTGTAATGCTTTCCACCTCAGACTTTCTATTACGTGGAGGTGAGACAACAAGGAGAGAGAAGGAGACTGTCTGCAATTTAACAGACCGTCGGTATGCCAATAATATCGCCACTTACCGACAACCTTTTCCCATTGTACGCTTCGGGGTGTCGTTAATTTGCGGTTCCCCGGCTGAACCATGCGTTTCGCATGCATGATCTAGCGAAGAAGTGCACTAGGACGGTGTCTCGCATGCAACGGCCTGCCCACGTTCGAACGTGGTAGAGATAGCAAAAAGACAGACCGATGTAGATGATGTTTTGACTGCTATCTATATGTGACGTGGATGATTATTATAGGCTACAGGTGTCTAAATTACTCCCTCTGTCCCATAATATAAGAACATTTTTGACACTAATGTAGTGTTAAAAACGTTCTTATATTTTGGGACAGAGGGAGTAATGTACATGCCCTAATGGCAGAATTAAGACGAGACTCGCAATGTGGTGCTGCCGGCATACGAAAAAAATACTGTGAAAGAGACGACGCGGGTAGTATATTGCTTGTCGTTGTGCTAATGCGGCCTATAAGATACTGTACTATATATTGATAACCAGTTTTCCCTGTTCATCACAAACGCTAATGACAGAGGACAAGGCGCTGTGTTGTTACCAACGCCACTTTTTTTCCCTGTTGGGACAGAACACTTTGATTCCAGCACAGATAATGCAATGCTCACAGCATTACAGAGTAGTTAAACAAACCAAAAAAGGAGAGTTTAATATGGGGAATGAACATTATTTTATTTCAGTTTTCTTAGTACGCGATGCAGATGAGCAGTATGGGACCAAGAGGTTTCAGTGTACTGTACCCATGTCTTACCCGGGCCGCCGGGAGCTCTTGGTCACTCCACGACGAGACGACGACGAAGGGACGGCCTCCGATCGATGTGGCCCGGCCTTGAGGGGGCTCGCTGCATCCTCTCCTTACAGCTCCGCCGTCAAGTCAAGCTCGAAAGATCCTAACATGATTGCTCATTCCTCCAACCCCACACGGAGTGCACAGAAAATCCGGCGTGAGAAGAACGGATTCGCTCCGAGGATGCACTGCGGAGGAGGAGTCCGGCCAGCATTCGTCGGATTTGGGGATAGGGATTTCGCTCGGAGAGGATGAGCCCAACTCCTATTAGGCGCCCTCAGCGCCGGTTATAGTGTTTCCACAAACCGGCGCATAGCCCGCTCCTTCCTCTGCTCGGCCCATTTTTTTTTCTTTTTATTCAACCTTCAAATATAGGCGAGTCAAGCGTGTTTTTGAACTGTCGATCCTTTGGTTTAGTTCCAACTATGAAAGCTCACTTGCTGTCCCTAGTTACTTCTTTTCCTGTTGTTGTTCTTCTTCTTTTTTTCTGTTTTGTCTGGCCATTTTTTCTTTGGTTTTTTTCTTTTTCATTTGCTTTAAATCGTGAATTTTGTAAAATTCGTGAACATTTTTTAAAATCCATGAATTTTTTTTAATTCGCAAACTTTTAAGAATCCTGAATTTTTACAAATTCAAGGAAATTTTCTTCAAATCCATGAATATTTTTTCTTATATTCGTGAAATTTTTTTAGAATCATGAACTTTTTCAAATACGTGAATATGTTTTCAAATCCATGAAAAATTTCTTAAATTCACAAACTTTTTCAAATTTGTGAACATTTCTTTCAAATCCATGAAATTTTCTAAAATTCGCGAACTATTTTCAATCCATGTTTTTTTAATCCATGAACTTTTTCTCAAATGCATGAATGCTTTTCAATTTGCAAACTTTTTTCAAATTCATGATTTGTTTTTCAAATCGAGAACTTTTTTCAAAGCAATGGATGCTGAAACTTTTTTGACTGATTGGGCCTAACCCAAATCATTTTTATCGGTTACATGGTAATGTAGCTTAATGTTTAATGCAGGTTTGTCCGTGAGCAGATCGACCTGACTGGTGGTGCAGCGGGTGGTCATCTGCATCATACTTGATCCCAGGTCCATCAGTTAATCTCTGAAACCAGTTGCATCATACACGCTGTCGCATTTGTCTGACGGTGTGATGTCTCTCTGTACACAGACGAATACAGTGGACTCTTCGAGATTGAGGGCACCAACGGTCAACGGAATGCAGAGGCCATCTATCAAAAAGCAGGTTGAGGTCAGGATCACAGAGGAGTACAACCGGAGACACCGTCGGCGACCTGTCGATGGGGACGCTCAGTCTGTCGCAGTTTTGAAAACCACAAATCATCTCTGAAATCCACTATCCCCTAAAAGCTTCACTCTCTCTGCTTTATTAGACTCCAGTTAATTGATCATCGTATCATCTCATTCTATAATGTAAACATTCTGTTTTTCCTAGTAGGAGTACTAAAGAAAGAACATTATGAAATTTTGCTCATTCTGTTGCAAGCAGTAGCTGATTGGTCGTTTTCAGCTATGGAATTTTGCTTCTAAACCTTTTGGTGATGTTGCTGGTGGTTATCAGGATTCCAGATCGGTAAGAAGGCACGGAGCTTGCCCGATTACTAGAACCTGTTTCATCAATGGCCAGCTGATTAACACGCATCGTGCCCGCTGGCAGGAGGAAGCTCTAGATCCTCCTCCTCCTTGAGGGACGATCGACGAGGAACTTAAAGCGGTTTGTTATGATTATCATATCTTTTGAAATTGAAGTCTTTGATCTCTAGCTAGTACATAAATTTTAAGTGGTTCGCGACGACACAATGTTTACCAAAGTTCCTAGCATCACTTCAGGACAGTATTCGTAGTGCGGAGTATGAGTGAAAACCAAAAATTTAAGTTGTCCGACAACTTCAGATATTCCATAAATAACATCGGATCAATGTGCAAATCAAAACACTAGTACTGGTATATGTGGTAAACGCAATATTGACAGTATAAATAGGAGGAGTAATACTGTAATGAGTCTGGTAGACAAGTCCATAAATCAAGTTGAGATAAATGTCATAGAATTTTGTCAAAATTTGTGATTTTTTTTTGCGGGAAAAGCCATGTATTACTCATTCAAGAGGTCCTTACAATCATCTTGCACCAGACCCAGGACACTGGGAGGCCCCGATCATAGCCATGTCACAGTTCTTTTGCTAACTCTAGCAAATTTGGCTAAACTATCACTAGCTTTATTTTGGCTACGGGATACAAGAGTAATACACGTTTCTCTCAAAGTTCTAAGGAACTTGATTTCATTGACTATGGAAGCATACGCTGATCTGTCAACTCCCTCCTCCTGGATCAAAGAAACAGCCGCGCTCGAATCCATCTCCACAACAATGGGTGCTTCACTTCTTTGTAGTGACAATGAAAGTCCTTCCATGCACGCATTAAGCTCCGATTCCAGCGCATCCCGGCAAGAAAACAGCTGTCTACACGCAGTAAAGATAATACCACCCACCTCGTCTCGCAGGATCATACCTGAACCTGCTGAACCCCCATCATCATAGGAACCATCAGTATTTAGCTTTGCCCATCCTCGCTGGGGCGGAGACCACTTCAACTCTGGCTCTGTGGTGCAAGTTCGAGGGGATTTAGCAATGAATACACAACTCGCCTTGCCCTTCCGGGGGTCCATATCTCCATTTACTTTGGACGCAATGAGCGACTCCAAATAGCTCTGAAGAAACCTGCATGATGCACTCACAGGCGGGGCAGGTTTTTGATGCACCACCTCATTACGCACATACCAAGACCTCCAGAACGTAAATAGTTGCCTGCTTCGTATTGTTTGATCCAGATTTTCCAGGAGCTGAAATAGCCATTCCTTGCCTGTGTACATAATCGTTTCAAGTGCTGGCAGCTTCCACACCTCGGACATGGCCTCATATAGTTGACGAGCAAGCGGGCAGCAAAGAACCGGGTGGAAATTGTCCTCAGTTTCCATAGCACAGATTGGGCACAGACTTGAAACTTCGAGCCTTCTTTTTTGTTTATTTTTCCATGTTGGGAGACTGTCCGTACATAACCGCCATGCAAAATTCTGAACTTTGGGAGGAACCTCAGCAGACCATAGCAATTTCCAAAGGGATCTGTCACCATCTGGGTTACTACTCGAAGCTGAAGCATTACTTCTATGTTCCTCCTGAAAGGCCATATCATAGGCCGATTTTACAGAGAACTGGCCATGACGCCCTAGCCCCCATGCTATCACATCCCCCTCCTTTCTTGGTGACGCTCGAATCTTCAGAATTTCCGTGACATCAGCTGCAACAAAGTACTTCACCAATTGATCATACTTCCAGGAGCCATTATCATACAACAGATCAGCCACAAAACGGACACGGCATCGACCTTGTGGAGAAATCGGCCTAAAAGAGAAAGGCCGGGGGATCCAATTATCCCTCCAAATTCTAATACTATTGCCATTCCCTACCCTCCATAGCAACCCTTTTTTCAGCAAGTCCAGACCATGACTTATAGCCTGCCATGAGGATGAGGCGTTCCCCGAGAAGACAGTATCTTCCAACTTCCCATTTGGATAGTAACGTGCTTTAAGAACTCTTGCGCATAGACTGTCCGGCCTGATGATCAATCTCCACGCTCTACGTGAGAGCAGTGCTTGGTTGAAAATACGGAGGTCTCAGAAACCAACTCCTCCTCTTGATTTAGGCTGGAGAAGATAGTCCCACCCTTTCCAATGCACTTTCCTCTTTCCTTTCTCTGAGCCCCAATAAAAATTCCTGATCATCCTTGTAAGCTCATCACACAAGGAAAACGGTAATTTAAAAACCCCCATGACATATGTTGGCAGTGCTTGGGCTACGGATTTAATGAGGACCTCTCTTCCCGGCTGTGCTAGATGTCCATCCCCCCATTGTATCAGACGTTTTGTTGAACTTATTTGCAAGTTCTGAAATTTGCCCTTGGACATGCGACCCTCTGGTGTAGGAAGGCCCAAGTACCTTTCCTCAAAAAGCGTGCTTGTCACCTGGAGGGAATTCCTAACTTGATTCTGTATTGGTTCCGGGCATGAGTCACCAAAAAACAGGGAGCATTTGTTATAATTCAAGAATTGACCAGTAGCTGCGCTATACATATCCAAAGCCTTCCTCACACATAGGGCTTGTTCTTGAGATGCTTCAAAGAACAAAAGAGTGTCATCCGCAAACAAAAGATGTGAGATACCCGGCGCCGGCGCTCTTCTGCATATCCTAACCGGTGTGATGGCACCAGCTGATACTTGCTGGTTTGAGACCGCGGAAAGGCTATCCGCCACAAACAAGAACAAAAACGGTGATAAAGGGTCACCTTGCCGAAGCCCACGCGTCGGTGCAAACGAATCCAGGAGGGTCCCATTTAACTTAACAGAATATC
Source organism: Triticum aestivum (assembly GCF_018294505.1). Classification (NCBI taxonomy): domain Eukaryota; kingdom Viridiplantae; phylum Streptophyta; class Magnoliopsida; order Poales; family Poaceae; genus Triticum; species Triticum aestivum. The sequence goes on from NC_057813.1 coordinate 724,323,931, forward strand.
TAACCGATGTGACACACGTCATAATCCAGTCCACCCACCGGTATGAGAAGCCCAACTTTTGCATCATTTGCTTCAAGAAGCCCCAATCCACTCTATCATATGGTTTAGAGAGGTCTACCTTGTAAGCACAAAAACTCTTCGAGGGGTCCTTTTCCTGTTTGATATAGTGGATACATTCAAAAGCCACTAGTGCATTGTCCGTGATCATCCTTCCCGGAATGAAAGCACTCTGTTCAGGTGAAATGAGATCATCCAACAACGGGCGTAGTCGGTTGACTAAACACTTTGAGATCACCTTGTAAGTTACATTGCACAGACTTATGGGCCTGAAATCAGAAACCTTAATAGGGTTAGAAATTTTTGGAATGAGCACAGTTGACGTATCATTTACCCCATCTGGAATTACACCCGTAGCGAAAAAATCCTTTACTGCAGCCAGGATACTCTCCTTTAGCACACTCCAATTGCGCTGGAAAAACCGGGCAAGGAAGCCATCCGGACCCGGGGCCTTCAAAGGACCAATTTGAAACAAGGCGTCTGAGATCTCCTTGTCGCTAAACGGCGCACAAAGCTTGACATTATCCTCTACTGTCACCACTCGAGAGAACAGGTCCACAACAGTTGAGGGTTCAATGTTTGGAACAGCTTTGAAGATGCTGTGAAAATACTCGTTCGCAATGCGTCCCATTGCTGCCATATCCGAATGGACCTCACCAATGCTGTCAGACAACTCCTTAATCTTATTTTTCCTAGCCCTCCACACTGCCTTACTCTGAAAGTACCTTGTGTTTCTATCCCCCTCCTTGAGCCAAGTAATTCGAGACCTTTGCAACCACATCATCTCCTCATGGTACAATAATTCATTCATCTTGTCAGTTACAATTCTAATATCCTGCCTGTCAGCATTCATATTCATAAGCTCTTCCAATTGCGTGCGAGACTTTGCTAGCTCCCTCGTAACATTACCAAACTTCTTGCTCCACGAGCGTAATGCTGACATTGTTTTCGAGAGTGCTTGCTGTAAGTCAGCCATGCTACCAACCGAGCCAACTGAGTCCCAAGCGACTTTTACCACTTCTGGCAACACCGGATCCCTCTCCCAAAATAGCTCGTACCGACGACTACGAGCGCCTCCACCCAGTGGTCTTTGTTCCTCCTCTCCTTTGAGCACCACAACCACATGATCAGAACATGGTGATGGGACATGTTTAACCAAAGCATAAGGAAACAGGTTCCTCCATGCATTACATGCTACAGCCCGATCCAACTTGACCCTCACATTTCCATTGCCGCTGCGTTTGTTATCATATGTAAACGGTACCCCGGAGAAGCCCAAATCCACCAACTCGCACACCTGCAGAGTATCTCTAAACGCCAACATTTGTGGTTCTGGTCTTAGGGTAACCGAGAGATGTTCAAAACTCCAAAGTGCTTCATTAAAATCACCTATTACAAGCCACGGAAGATCACAAGTATTCTTCAGACCCTGAAGCTTTGCCCACATGAGATGGCGGTTTTCAGTGCGGGGTTCACCATACACACAAGTAACTCTCCATTGGCTTCCACCCTCATGCATCCTCACAAAAGCATCAATGTACCTTTCATCTTTATCAACCACCTCCACAACACAAGTCTCATGCCAGTAGAGGGCTAGACCCCCACTCATACCATTACTGTCCACACCCTCAAAACCCTTGAGGCCCAATCTTGCCCGGATCCTCCTCATCTTGCTAGCCTTCTGTCTAGTTTCACATAAGAAGATAAAGTTGGGGGAATGCGACTGAACTAACGTCGCCAACTCACGAACTGTCCGGGAATTCCCCCCTCCCCGGCAGTTCCAACTTAAGAAATTCATTGGACTCGGCGGTCCTCACACACGGAGGCCGCCTCATTCATATTGTCAAGTACCACATCATATACGATAGTCAGCATATTGTCAGTATATTGACAAGAACAGAATGTTGCAGTATTCCTAGTGCACATCATATACGATAGTCAGCAAATACAAGTACAAGTCATACATAGACTGACTGACAAGACATACCAAAAATTGAGTTAACAAGTTATCTCTTCCTTCAAAGGGGATTTTTTTTTTGAGGGAACCTTCAAAGGGGAACTGCGAGGCAGTGTAGTAGAAAGCTCATCGAGTACCCAAGCCCACAAGCCGGGTTAGCGGGCTGATATGTATCGCTATAATTTTTCATGGTAGATCGTCTGCTTCCTTTTGTTTTCTAGATCGTTCGCTTTTCCTGTAGGATCGCTCGCTTCGTGTAGCGCTCATCCACTGTTTTTTCTTTTTTGGTTTTCTCAAATGGTTTTATAATCAAACGTACGCTCTAAACAGTTCATATATTAGAAAAAATTGTTCGCGGATATTCAAATTTTTATGACTTCAAAAAATGATGGTGCAAACAAATTTTTTCATGAATTAAGAAAACAATCACGAATTAGAAAATCATTCACGAAATAAAAAAGTTCATGAATGCAAAAAATGTTCGTGAATTCACAAAGGTTCACATAAATCAAAAAGATTTCATGAATTCAAAAAACCATCAAGAATTAGAAAAATAATTCACGAAATCAAAAAGGTTCATTACTTCAAAAAGTATTTCTGAATTCAAAAAGGTCCATAGAAATAAAAATTAGTTCATTAAAAAAGTTTGTGTAAATAAGAAAGTTCATGAATTTTAAAACTCTTTACATTGTATTTTAGAAAATCTTGATTTGAAAATTTATCTAAATTCAAAAAATGACCAAGTATTAGAAAATTTGGTCACAAGTTTGAAAAAAAATCATGAATTCAAAAAGTTTCCGCGAATTTGATAATTGTTAATGGATTCTAAAGAAGTTGTGCAAATTAAAAAGAGTTCACAAATTCAAAAAAATTCCGTGAATCTGAAAACTGGCCCAAATTCTAAAAAAGTTGTGCAAATCAAAAAGAATTCCTGAATTCATAAAAAATATTAAATTTGAAGAAAAATCATGAATTCATAAAAAGATGGGAAAATAAAAGAAGTTCATGAATTCAAAATATGGTCATTATTCTGAAGTATTTTTTGCCAAATAATTGAAAAATGTTTTGAAATTATTAATAGAAAAAAGAAAAAATATGAATTCCAAAAGTATTTGCAACATTCAATTAAAGTTCACAAATTCAAATAACAAGCGTGAAATTTTTAGAAAGTTCAAAAATTTATGTAATGTTCACGAATTTGAAAAAATGTTTAAATTTTTAAAAAATTTCCACGAATTTGAAAGATTGATTATGAATTAACTAGAAAATGAGAAATATAACAAGAAACAGAAAATAAACCAGAAAAACCATGAAAACGAAAACCAGTGAAAAAAGGGAAAAACCATTGAAAGATTCCATAAACCACAACTGAATTGAAAAAAAAAACAGAAAAAGAAAGAAAATCAGATGAGAAGCTTCTGAACCTCCTAAAATCGCTCCAGGAAAAATGCTCCATAAAACCGCTACAGGGGGAGCGCTTGGCTCGAGGAAACTCTTGGCAGCGCCGCTTGTTGGGTCGGCCCGCGGCTGTAGGCCATCAACGCGCTAGTGCTCGCATAGAGCAAATATATAATTTGGGCGGCTGATGGCGTTGTGCAGTAGTGAACTTGTGTCCACCTCAAAAAAAAAAATGCTGACCTTACGTGAATAGGCTATTTTTATGTTGAGCTAACAAACATAAAGCCACACATAAATGAAATCCTGAAAAGTGAAAACCAATCTACAAAAGTGGCAGCACCAAAAAAGTATCTTCAAAATATATCCAACTGGGTTTCAGTTTGGAACCTTTCTTCAACAGAAGTCAAATTAACCATGAAAAGGTAAGAAGGAAGTGAAAGAAAATATGTCATTTCCTGAGAAAGTGGATCCAAGCTCCTTTCTGTTTCTCAAATACACACCCATTCAAATTAAATATGACTCAACGCCCGCCCTGCTGGGCATTATTGGTGATTTCTAAGACAGGCTAGCACTGAAGAATGTACTAAGTGATTTCGCAAAAAAAAAAAGGCAAGCAGAAGAAGAAGAATGTAAGTGGTTATGAGCAGTGCGTAGCAGAGTTGGCAGCAGAACATACAAAAAACAAGAAACGGTTGTAATTCGCTCTAAGCTCTGTTAGTAATGCAGAAACTTAAGTGAGCGGACACTGAGTAAAATCGCATCCAAACAATGTGTCTTGTTAGCCTCCTATACTCATAAGTTTCATTTGCTTTCCTCCATTTACCGGAGTACCAGGTTGTGCAGGCTCCTCACCGTCAGGCTTGTCGGCGAGAAACATGCATAACATTTATCTGACACTATAACCGTTTGTGTATGTCAAAGCCTCAAAGGCACTATTTGCTCAGTATCTGTTTCTCATCTTGGGTTTGAGCTACATACCTGCAAAACTGGGTGCAACTCGCATGCATGTTAAGTATAGCGCTATTTGATCCCACATGTCTAGACCGTACATAATCCAGATTGAGTCAACACCAGCTTCTTGCCCCGCTAGTCAAACATATATGATTGTATTTTCTGGAGTTGAAAAGAAAAATCATCTAAGAAAACCTAATTCAGTTCCTTCCATGACTCTGATAGTTCTGAATGCATCTCCACACAAGTTAGTCTCACATTGCTTTGGTTTGTCACAAAGACGTGTGAATTCAGTTAGGAACAGGAATGTTGGCCACAACGAATGGTTCAGTGTAATGTGCTTGGACGATTCTACCTACGGAAGAGCATGGAGAAGAGGGTTCAGAGTTGCTCAGTTTCACACCAGGGTACAGCAGCAGGGTGCAGTAACAAAAAGAGAAGAAAAAAAGAGACCAAATTCAGAGTTGCTCAGTTCACACACACGTGAAGAGTTCAGGTGGAGACGTGACGACCCAAGTTGTCATGGAGCGTTTCATCATTACTAATGATGAGGTGTGGGGTGAGAGAGGCTCGAACTCTCGACCTCAGTGAGGATCGATCACTCGCAATTAGATTAGTTATGGGACCTACGTGCTAGCCAACTGCGCCACCACCCCTCTGTTGAATTAGCAGCGAAACATGGCGTAATCCAAAGCTAATGTAGCACATCTGTCACTACATCTTGCTGCACTTGCCTCCCAGTATGACGCGTGTATGTTTCTCCGGACATACAGATGATGAGATGAATGCAAAAGAACTCGTAGCAGTTCAGGGAGGCATGGCCGAGGTCAGCAACTCAAGATCACCGAGGAGTACAACCAGAAGGAAGGCCGTCGGTGACCTCTCTATCCGGATGCTCGGTCTGCCAGCATGTCGGATTCGGATTTAAACCACGCATTATCTCCGAAACTCACCGTCCCCTTAATTGGTCGACGACTGATCGGGCACCGTCTCATTGCACTATGTCATGCATGTCAACATTCTGAATTTCTGCTCCTTCTGTTATAATCTGCACTTCTTTTTGCCTTTCAGTACGTACGTCTGCCTGGAACCATTCTGAATATATTTCTTTTTTTTTTAGAAAAAGGGGGATTCCCCAGCCTCTGCATCAGATCGATGCATACGGCCTATCTTATTAAAAAAAAGTAAACAATGTCTCAACGATGGTCTTACAGTAATGGAACAAAAGCAGCATCTAGCTCACATAGAGCGTCAACTGCAAAGCAGAAACGAGACAAGCCACAACCGGCTGGCATAAGAACAGATAGGTAAACTAAATGCCTATCCTATTACATGATCGCCATCCAAACCGGTTGAAGATATCCCGCGCTACCGTCTCCCACCGGACAGATCCAGTAACCAAACGCTCCCTGGCCTTCGTCGGAGTGAGTAAGGACCACGTTCGGATCAGCGCTGTAGCCCGGAATAACACCTGCAAAAAATGAGTATTTGTTGTTCTGTTAAAAACTAAATCATTTCTGCAATTCCAAATTGCCCATAATAACGCACATACTCCTACACGAATGTGTCTGGCTGTTTCGGACTCAATCCCAACAAGCCACGCCCCAAATAACGTGTTGACCGATCTCGGAGGAGTAATATTAAAGGCAATTTGCACGGTGCGCCACAACCCTTGTGCCAACCGGCAGTCAAAAAATAAATGCTTGATAGTCTCATTCCGATCACAGAAACTACACCTAGTAGATCCTGTCCAGTTGCGCTTAACTAGATTGTCCTTTGTAAGAATAACTTGTTTATGCACAAACCACATAAACACTTTAATCTTCAAAGGAACCTTAACTTTCCAGACCTCCTTGGAAGTAGGTATCACAGTTGAATTAATGATATCAATGTACATCGATTTTACCGTGAACACTCCAGTTCTAGTTAGCTTCCAACAACTGGTCGGGCTGAGGATTTAGCTGAACTTCCATCAGCCTACGGACCAAGTGAAGCCATGCTTCCCATCGAGGCCCGACAAGCACCCTCCTAAACTGAATGTTTAGAGGGATAGACTGCATCACCGTGGCAACGAGAGCGTCCCTACGCCGAACAATACGATATAGTGTCGGATATTGTGTAGCCAAAGGCGCGTCACCCAGCCACGTATCCTCCCAGAATCGCGTATCATCACCATTACCGACAATACATCTCGTTCTGTTAAAGAAAGCGGCTTTAACCCTCATAAGCCCTTTCCAGAACGGCGAATCTGTAGGTCTCAGAGTGACCTGGGATAAAGTCTTTGAGTGCAGATATTTACTACGTAGAATCTGCGCCCAAGTTGCCTCTGTCTCAGAAGACAACTTAAACAGCCACTTACTAAGCAGGCATCTGTTCTTGACTTCAAGATTTTCAATACCAAGTCCCCCTTGGTCCTTTGGTCTGCAGATAATATCCCATTTGGCCAATCTGTACTTCCTCTTAGACTCATCACTCTGCCAAAAGAAGCGAGAACGATAGAAGTCTAGCCTTTTCCTCACCCCAACTGGGTCCTCGAAGAAAGATAAGAGAAATATAGGTAAACTCGTGAGCACCGAGTTAATCAGAATCAACCGGCCTCCATAAGACATGATTTTTCCTTTCCAACAACTTAGTTTCTTCTCAAATCGATCCTCGATACACTTTCACTCACCATTTGTTAGCTTACGATGGTGTATGGGAATACCAAGATACGTGAAAGGTAAAGCCCCAACTTCACAACCAAACAATTGTGTATATGCTTCTTGTTCGTCTTTGGCTCTACCGAAGCAGAACAACTCGCTTTTATGGAAATTAATCTTCAGCCCAGACAATTGTTCGAAAAGGCATAACACTAACTTCATGTTCCTCGCTTTGGCCAAATCGTGTTCCATGAAAATGATTGTATCATCAGCGTATTGCAGGATGGACAAACCACCATCAACCAGACGAGGCACCAATCCCTCCACCTGACCGGCCTCTTTGGCCCTCCCAATCAGGATCGCTAACATATCAACCACAATATTGAACAGGATAGGCGACATAGGGTCACCCTGTCTCAGACCCTTGTGCGTTTGGAAGTAATGACCTATGTCATCATTAACTTTAATGCCAACACTGCCTTTTTGCGTGAATGTTTCCACCTGATGTCGCCAGAGCTCATCAAATCCCTTCATCCGTAAAGCCTGCTGGAGGAACGGCCATTTGACTTTATCATAAGCCTTCTCGAAATCCACTTTGAAAATAACACCATCCAGTTTTTTCGTATGAATTTCATGAAGCGTTTCATGAAGGACCACAACCCCTTCTAGGATGTTCCTATCCGGCATGAAAGCCGTTTGAGAAGGTTGTACTACAGCGTGCGCAATCTGTGTGAGCCTGATCGTCCCAACCTTGGTAAAGATTTTGAAACTGACGTTGAGAAGGCAGATAGGCCGAAATTGCTCAATTCTCACGGCATCTGTTTTCTTAGGCAACAAAGTTATCGTTCCAAAATTAAGTTGGAACAGCTGCAAATGTCCCGAGAACAAATCATGGAACATCGGCATCAGGTCCCCTTTGATAATATGCCAACACTTCTTGTAAAACTCAGCCGGGAAACCATCCGGCCCCGGTGCCTTATTACACTTCATCTTGGCAATAGCCTCGAAAACTCCTTTTCCGAGAAAGGGGCAGTTAATACATCGTTCTCCACAGCAGTAAGTTGAGGGATATCGCTAACCCTAGACTCATCCAGGGATACACAGTTCACCTCTGGTGGTCCGAACAAACGTTTGTAGTACTCAGTAATGTAGAGCTTCAGGTTATCCTGGCCGACTATTGTACCCTCATCTTGTTCTAGCTGGAAGATTCTCTTCTTCCGGTGCTTGCCATTGGCTATCATGTGGAAGAACTGAGTGTTCGCATCCCCCTGGACAACTTTTCTCACCTTTGCCCGCAATGCCCACTTTAATTCTTCTTCACGGAGTAACTCCTTCAGCCTCATCTCAGCCTCATGCTTAATATGAAGCTCGGTGGGTAACAGAATCGTAGTTTCTGCTTTTATGTCTAAGGTTTGGATAAGGGAAAGGAGTCGTTCCTTCTCCACCTTATACACTCCACCTAGATGTTTAGCCCACCCACGAAGGAAACTTCTGAGATGCCTAATCTTGTTCTGCCAGCGTTCAAGGGCATTTCTACCTCCTACATCTTTAGCCCATTCTCTGGCAACAAGATCCAAAAATCCTTCTCTTTCAAACCACGCCAGCTCAAAAGAGAATAAATTCTTGTTACCCGAGTAGGTAGCCCCACCAGAATCGAGCAACAGAGGAGTGTGATCAGAAATCCCGCGAGATAGAGCCTGAACAGTTACAAAGGGAAACTTCTGTTCCCAAGCAACACTAGCCAGAACCCGATCCAACTTCTCGAAAGTTGGATTTGGCATCGCGTTAGCCCAGGTGAACTTCCTACCTGAAAGCTCAATTTCTCTCAAATCTAAGCTTTCAATAATAGTATTAAACATAAATGACCATCTCCCATCAAAATTGTCATTATTCTTTTCATCGCGTCTTCTAATAATATTAAAATCACCCCCAACCAGAATTGGAAGCTGCTCAGACCCGCAAACTCTAACAAGATCTGCCAAAAAGTCAGGTTTGAACTCTGCCTGCGCTGCCCCGTACACCGCCACCAAAGCCCAGTCGAAACCATCATCTTTGGACCGCACCCTGAACTTAACAGCAAAATCCCCCATGACCACACTGCGAACTTCGAGAGAGTCACATCTAACACCAAGTAAGATTCCACCCGACCTTCCTCTCGGCGGAAGACAATGCCAGTCAAACTCAATACCCCCCGACAACGTATTGAGAAATTGAGGTGAGAAATTTGCTCTACCCGTTTCCGACAAGGCAATAAAGTCCAATCTATGCTCAATGGATGCCTCCGCAAGGAACCTCCTTTTAGCCAAGTCCTTAAGACCTCTGCTATTCCAAAAGATTCCTCTCATATCTCATCATGAATTTTTTTAGCCGTGCGGATCCTAGCGCTCCTACGGACCGCGGACATCGGGTATATTTTGCGCTTCCACTTGCGCTTAGGGCTGGTCGGGCCCACCCGGTCCAAAATGCCCGTAACCGGGGAAGTATCTACTTCCAACCCGACATTCTCGTCCTCCTCCTCCGGCTCCTGGAGGGGCGGTGCGAGATCATCACAAAAATTATCAAGTATTCGTACTCCCAAGGCATCAATCTCAGAATCGTTCATCGGTTTGACGGCAGCTAAGTTACGAATCACTTCTAAAGCCCTCTCGGCTTCTAGATCAAGCAAATCGTTAACAGAATTAGTAACTTCACCCTCATTACTACCAAGTGAAATTCCTAATTGGTGTGCCTTATCCACAATTTGATCGTGTGAAAAATGCATAATAGTATTGGAAGTATTTACGGACATACCAGTAGTGACCTGGACGTCACGAAGCTTTGCCGCCCTCACGGCACAGCGCCGCTGCATGTCGTCAACCTCCGGATAGCCCTGAAGCCGACAACTCATGCGTCGGCCCTCAGCTGCCTGGTCCGGGATCCCGCCAAACAGAATAACCTCCTCCCGCGAGAATTTATCCGGAGAGCGACCGCCTGTCGCTCCCTGAACATCCACCCGGTCGCCATGACCAGGTGAGATCGCCGAGTCCACCACTAGGGAGGCAAAGGCCACCTGCCTCCGCCCCCCATCCACTCCGGACCGCCTGTCCGGAGTGCACGTTGGAGTCGCGAACGGGGCGCCCCCCTCGGGCACCGAAGGAGAAGAGAGCCTTGAGGCCGCCTGCCCCAAGCCCTCCCGCAGACCCTGTCCGGCCGCCTGCAGTGTCGCCCCGGCAACAGGCGTAGAGGGTGCGGAGGCCACCTGCCCCGGCCCCCCTACCGTGGTCCCGTCGTCTCTCCTGGTTACCTCAACAGGGAGAATAGGAGGTGGGGTCTCCAAAGCACCCTGGCCCGGACCCCCAGATGGGATCGGACCACCCTCCTGCAACACAGCCACGTCACCGCAAACCGAAGTAGGCGAGACCACGATATCCAGCCTCGCAACCCCACCAGAACCCTCCACACCCGTGTCCTCAAAATCCAACGCCGGTAAAGAGTACTCGAACTCCTCAATAGACTCCACCCGCTCACTCCACAGTCTCGGAGGTGCAGACGCAGGACCGAAGGAACCAAATCTCAAAGTGGTCGACGGCACAGACACATTAGGCGCCGTCCCTCCTCCTGCTGCCTTACTAGTCGGCTCCGGTCTCTTGGCCATCTCACACACAGAATCATCGGCCGGTTTTTCCTTATCGGCCGTATCATCATCACCCTCACTCATATCATCGCCAGTGGTAGCCGGAGCCTCGGCAAAGAGGCTATCATCCTCAAATTCAATCTCAAGGTTGTATACCTGACCACGATAAGCCCACTTAACCACGTCCGGCACGAAGTCAATGTCCAGAATGCTGACCAACAGACGGGCAATCCCATGAGCTCGAGTAAAGGCCATATCCACTCGCTCGGTCTTTCCCACCATGATACCGAGACTAGCAACAACCCTGGCATCCTGCAGAAGCGCAGACGGAGCTCCCGAAAAGCGCAACCAGGCCTGGATAAGGGGTTTACCCTGAGGCTCAACCAGCTTCCACTCCTGGAACTCAAGTATGGCCTCCGTACCTGGAACCTTACACATCCCAAAGATCAGCAACCTCTGTAAATCCTCCACAGTTGGGAACTGAACCCTGAATAAGTTGGTCTCCAGCCTGACAAGCTCCCAATGGAAGTCTCCTGGTGCCAGCTCCCGGAGGCGCTGAATAATCTGAGCCTCAGACACTTGACCTCTAGTCACTTTCACCACCCCAGTTGTCGTACTGTGCACCTCTTGAGGAACCTCCCTCTCAGTCGGTGACTCAAAAAACGTGAGCTCAGAACAGAAGACACCATATGTCATAAGGCTCGGTATCTGCTCCCGCAACAGCGGACAAGCTCCAGACTCGTGTGCAGGCTTACCACAAGTATCACATAGAATAGCCACACATTCAGCAATAAAATGGCCCTTATCGCCACATCGATAACAAAGCATTCTTTCCTTTTTCTTGGCAAACTTTGCAGCCCTGTCCATCTCAGTTCTGTCAGAAGCCTCCACCGACATAGGCTGGGCCTCGACCGCAACAGGAACCTCCACTGCCGCCAGTTCCGTCACCACGTCCATAGCCTGGCAAGACATGTCTGTCTCCTCAGAAATAGCGTCGACCACCGTCTCAACAGTGGTATGATGCTGCCTTGGACGGTACCGACCCCCTCGGCCTCCTCGGCCACCACGATTGCCACGGAAACCGCCTCAGTAACGATGAGTCGGTCCAGAAGCCCCTTCGACAAAACCGCCTGTCGGCCCCAAGAAAGTCCTCTCGGCTGAACCATCGCTCTGCCAGGCATACCCCCATCCACCACCCGTAGACGAGGATCCCCGGTGGTGTCCATCTCCGTACGCATTATAACCATCGTCACCCCACTGCCCTCTAGGTGCCGAGCGAACATCCGCATTAGCCGAGACCGGAGGTGCCTGTGCCTGCTGCAAAACCGGCGTCGTCGAGTCATTGGCCTGCCTTGCCACAAAGTGCGGCGGTCTAGCTCCCGCCTGAGTTGCCACCGGGCGCTGGCCCTGAGCAGCAGGAGGAGGCGGCCTTGGGTTCGGAGCACCCCGGCCCGCGTCAGCTCCATGGGTCGGCAATGGCGGCCTAGGACCACCCCGCCCCGCAGACGGCAACATCACCGGCGCGGCAGGTCGAAGTCCAGCAGCAGCAACACCGCGGCCAACCGGAGCGGCCATATTGGCGCCACCCACTGGCGCTCTTTGGCCGCCGACGACCGCTGCCGCGCGGCCGGCACCAAACCCAGGACGCGGAGGCGGAGGCGCACCGCCCCGGCCGGCACCAAGCGGCACACCCACGCCGCCGCCTCCCGTCCCCGTGAGCGCGGCGCCTCCGCCGCGGCCACCTGCCGGCGACTGCGTTGGCCCTCCACGGCCCGCAGTGCCCGGAGCAACGTCGCTGGCAGAGGGGACTCCACGTCCTGCCATAGTACTGAGAGGAGGGATACGCGTAGCGCGCCCCCCGCCGCGATCAGAGAAGCTCGGCCGGCGTCCTCCGTTGCGAACCCTAGTCGGAACCGATCGTCTCCAGATCGAATACTCGCTGCATGGGGGTGTAGTCGTACGAGCCGGATCGCTTCGGGCCTCATACCCTGCGATAACAAGCCCAACAGCCATCTGGGCCGGTTCACTCAGAACCGGCCCACCCGCAAACACACCGACATCGCGGCCCACTAACTCATTCAAACGAGCGATCCGCTGATCACGGATCACAGCGACACGGTCGATCGCCGGCGCCGGTGCCGGCGACGACCGCCGGTTTTTCTTTCTTTTCACTAACTTCCATGAACTCTCAGTAATATAATCTGACAAAGTCGGTTTTGGAAGACTAACCTGAGGTATCGGCCCCTTCCAAGGCCGGATCGCCGCGGTCGTAGTCCGGCGATGAACTATGCGCCGAACAACCTCGATTTTGTCTTCCGATCGTAGTCCTTGCCGCGCCGGATCGTCGAGTGGCACAACTCCATCCACAATCGCAGCGACTTCCTCTTCAGAGTAACCCGGATCGAACGCCTCGCAAATAATCGGCGACGGCGTCGGCGAGTACTCCGGCGAGTCTCCGGCGCTCGCCGCATCGTCTTCGTCCTCCGCGTCTGAATCCGCTAGGGCCCAGAACCTTCCACCGACGCCCCCGCACCAGAGGCAGACGCCGGCGACAAGGCCGCGATGGGCGCCGCGGGCGCCGCCCGAGTCGCCTGGGTCGTCCGCCTCCCCATCGCCTCAAAGGGACTGCCTTCTTAAAAATGGGGAGATTTTCACTTCCCGGCCTCTGCACCAACTAAGGATGCATACGGCCATTTTAGTATGAGTACCAAGATAAACATGGTCCTCGGAATTTTTCAAATGAGTATCAAGATATTTCTTGATGAGTGGTTGCACCATACACCAAGCTTGATTCCTCAATAAACGGGAAAAAACCCCTGTGCATCACCTGTCAATTCCGGGAATTGAACTCGGGTCGTTGGGCTGCACAACCACATACCCAACCACTGAGCCAAGGCTCTCTCTGCTCTGAATATATTTCTGCTCATCTGTAGCTCATGCTCTTCTTTTTCTGCTCGTTCTGCTGGCACACGTTCCATCTGGTAAGTCGGTCGATCTTGATTTGTTCTCCTCTTCCTTTCGGTAGAAATCAAAACTCTATGACCCGCAATGACTTCATCTTTACGTACCTCTATTCTTCCAGGAAAAGATTCAAGGATTATTCGACCTTTGAGGCCTGTGAATGTATTGAGATAACTTGTTTTTTTTAACATCATACTTATTAAGATAACTTTGTTGCTTACCCATGTTGTTGTTGTATTTAGCTTTCCCTAAAAAAAACATGTACCCCTGGCTCGCCGAGGTTGTGTTTATGTTGTCGTTCCAAGGCGTCTTGCCAAATACATAAAAGTGTACGAGTCTGTGCCTGTGAGAGCCTCCACTTTGTATATGGTACTCCCTTCGTCCAAAAATTCTTGTCTTAAATTTGTCTATATACGGATGTATCTAACAAGACAAGAATTTTGGGACGGAGGGACTATATGTCGTTGCTGCTGGTGATGACCTTGGTCCTTGTTTACATTGCAATTGCAGCCACATCACTTCTATCCGCTTCGAGTGCTGTAACAAGCTAGGGCATATGACTTGGATTGTCAATCTTTTATTCCTTGGGAGTGTGTAGCTGCAATTCGTGGATTTCTCTTATTTCGATGTTGGAAGTACTGCGAAGCAAGTTAAGGAGAGAGAGATAAGAGTCAGTACTGTGGTTATTACTACTGTTGCCGAAGGATCCTCAAATTTACTCAGATTGAACATGAACTCAATGAGTGTGTGTTTTCCACTCGTTGGAGATGCACTGCTATGCCAATAGCCTATATATACAGGTAGTATAACGAGAACATGAGGTGCTACGGCTTCCCGCTCCCCGCCCCCCGCCCCCTGCGTCGCCCCCGCTCGAGCGACTCCGGCGGGATCTGAAACCCTAGCCGCCGGGGGTCCCCATCCTTCCTCCCCTCCCTCCGCCGCCGCCGAAGGACGCCGCCGGGATAGCCCGGGGCTGACGGCGGTGGCGGGGGTCTTCCCTCTTGCCTGCGCCGTGGGGGCGGTGCGGAGCCCCGCGGCGTGGGTGGCACGGCCGATCTGGCCTGGCGGCGCGGCGGGCCCGCCTTCCGGCGGCGGCGCGGCGGCTGCCTCGGCCAAGGGCCGATCTCGCCTAGCGGCGCGGCGGGCCTGCCTTCCGGCGGCGGCGCGGCGGCTGCCTCGGCCAAGGGCGGCGATGGTGGGGGTGCGGCAGCCGGCTCTGCCTCGGGCAGCGTGGCGGCGTTCGGCGGCGGCGGCCGGGTCTGCGGCGACACACCATCTGACCTCGGATCGGTGGTGGCGGCATGGAGGGCCTGGTGGTTGGGTTGGCACCATGTGGGTTGTGCCCTCCGGACAAATCTGATCTGGCCGGTGCGGCCTGCTCGATGTGCGGCAGCTCAGATCGGCGGCGACCCGTGCACACAATACGTGATGGAGGTTCTTCGAGCGGACCCGGGTGAAAACCTTGTGCTCGGCTTGATGCCAAGACCGGCGATGGTGGCACCCTTTTGTGTCATTACCTTCTTGAAGGCATCGCCGTGGAGAAGCTCTAGACCTCTATCCGCTACCTCCAGGGGAAACCCTAGATCAGTTGATCGGGTGACGGCAGCGCGGTTGGTGTCGTTTCCTCCTTGGGGGCGTCATTCTTGGAAGCGTACACGGGATCGAGGGACCAGCGGGCGCCTTTTTGGTGGAGCGGTGCTTCATCCTTCACATTGATGACGGCGGATCTCGGCGGCGTGGTGCAGTGGAGACTCGGCGCCCGATGCGCGGTGATGGACTCGCGCAGGTGGAGGTAGTTGTCTGGCGTCAAGGTGGCGTCGATGACGGAGTGACCTGACAAGGTAGAAGCCTCAATATCTGCTCTGAAGACGGACCTGTGGAAGATGGCGGCGATGACACATGTGAGTACGTCAGACCAATTTATGCCCCAGACCCGGTATGTGGCTCTGCTGGGGCTTCTGGCTTTTGATGATATGATTAGGTGAGTAGTCTGGGTATGTGGCCCAGGTAGCCCCCTGCATCATTTGGATAGTAGTAGTGGCATATGTTGCCAAGATGACGGATTCAGGCATATTGTTGTAATACTTTGTAAGGTCCTCGAGAATAATCAATAAAGTGGCCGTATGCATCTCCCAGATGCAGAGGCCGTGGGTCATCCTCCTTTTCTAAAAAAAAATAAAAAATAAAAAGATATACGCTTGACTAAATAATTGAAATTAACCTTGATCGGCACTGCACTAACTGAGTGAATAAATAAATGAACAAAGGAATGTCTGAAAACACGTACACTGTGCCCATCAGGTTTACATGGTTTACAAGAGAGCTAACAACAAGAACAACACTCAATAAACAAGAGATGTTAAATAGCGAAGGGACGAGCGAGCTCTGGAAAAAGATGATCGAAAGACTAATTGCGGCCTGCTCTTGCTGCTAATTGATGCGAATGGAGTGATGGTTCGGGTGCCCTTGCAAGGCGTCCCTGAACGCAGACTCAGCACGACGATCCACTTCATCAATATCACTGCTGCCGCGGTAGGCGAATGCTAACTTGATTTGCTTGAGAGCTAACAGGTGCTCTACGCCAACTGGGGTAGCGCCGCCCCAGTGCCTCTCAGATAAATGTAGCTCGAGCCTTTGTAGCTTGGGCATTGACCCGACCTCAAAGCACAGGTGTGCCATAACATCGTCTTCTGCAGAGTGTACCTCATGACGCTGTTCTCGAAAGTCTGCCTGAAAGTACTCCAGAGCTGGAAATAATCCTGTTCTGATTACGATAACTCCATTGGCAGCGAAATGAAACAAGTATAATCTGAATTCCATCAGGGAGCGCAGCTCTCCAAGAAGACGAATGTCATCAGTTGATGTCTCCCTAACACGCAGGTCCAGGTAACGGAGATAATGGAGATCACCAATCCACCTTGGGATTCTGAAGGTCACGATTCCATTCATTCGAAGTGTCTCGATATGGAGGGGAGGATTTGATAATGATAACAGACTGTCATTTTCAAGATTCCCGTTATGAAAAAGCCTGAGATGTCTCAGTTTACGAAGCTTTTCAATGGAGGAGGCCAAAGCATCATCAATTTCAACTGTATCTTCTATTCTGAGAAAGAGCTCTCGCAAATTTGTTAGCTCGCCCAGGCCATTGATATCCTCCGAGGAGCAACCTGTCAACTGAAACCCATTCAGAGTTCGCAATAATTTCAAGTTCCCGATCCCACTAGGCAGCCTGTGACATAGAGCAGCCAGGTGGGACAAACGGGGCAACTGAACTACATCAGACGGGATTGAACGACAAGTCATTTCCAGTGTCTCCAAATGCACTAGTCCTTTCAATTCAGACGGAAGCTTTATGTTTTCTGCTGTAACCTTCAAATACCTCAGATGTAACAATTGGTTGATATCACTGAGATCTACTGTGTGTATCTTCCAGTTTCCAATGAACAGCACCCGGAGATATCTAGCTAAAAAATACGACTCTCCAAATGATACAATCGATCTAACCTTTGACAGACTAGTATCAGTGGTCCTTGATATTGTACCATCTATTGCATCATCAGAACTCGAGCTCAGGAACAATCGGCGGACCTTGAGCTTGCGTTTATGCAGTTTTGGCATGTCATCAGAATTGTATACCACACTCATGAAATTTTCCTCTTCACACTTGCTGATAATCACTTCATGAATCATATCATGCACTGTGCAAGAAACCACATCCCCAGCGATTGTCCTTTCAGGCTGAATCAAGCTTCTATTGATAAGCTCATTGAAATAACTCCTTGCAACATCCTCCAAATCTTGCCCAGGTAAATTCCTCACAAGGCCTTCAGCTATCCATTGTCGAAGAAGATCATCCCTCATGATCTCGTGGTCCTCTGGATGCATTCCAAGACGTAAGCAACATGCCCGAAGATCAACGGGAAGATGCATGTAGCTTAGGTTTAATATATGCCTCATTCCTTCCATGGTAACGTCTATGGCAGATTGCACTCCCAAGTAACTCCTTATGCTCTCCCAATCCTGCCTTAATATTCCTGGACGACTAGCTACTATGCCAGATATTGTAATAATAGCGAGTGGCAGTCCACCACACCTCTTCAAAATTTCAGTTGAAACTTCTTCATGATGGGATGGATTGGCATCCTCAGGCCCAAGCACTCTACTAAAGAATAACCTTTTGGAGTCTTGGTCGTTGAGAGGCTTCATTTTGTAAATGCGCTGCCGGTGATTACGACATGCCAGGAAGGCCACATCTTCCACTCGTGTAGTTACTATTATTCGACTCCCATTGCTATTATCTGGAAAAGCACCACTAATTTTTTCCCATGTTGGTCGATCCCACACGTCATCGACTACAATAAAGTACCTGTCACGGTTTGAGAATGTTAGTAAGTTACATATATTACAATCTAATGTATACTTATAGATTGTAGATGAAATCATTGAATGCTTTCAAAGAGAGGATAAACTAACACAATATAAGAAACTTGGTTAAAGAAAATCTGCTTTTTTAGGCTTAATCAGGAGATTCATATGACATTCACCCCTAAGTAAGACTAACATTACATGCACAAGTTAAAATTCAATTACAATGGATTTAATGTAGCTCTGAATTCCTATGCTACAAAATCATTACTATCTCTGCCAAGATATATAGAGGGTGTATTTTTTACCATGCAAGTTCAAATTTTGACGTAAGCATCTTGTGACATATTTTGTTTCCTAATAACAAAATCACAATCATAAGAATGTCCTTTGAAATACATATTCAGTAATATTAAATGTGTGCCACACAACCCCTACATGCTTTGATTAATAATTTGTTGGTGAACCAATAGGGAAAAAGGAAGAAAAATCCACTCAAAATTTCCGAATCCCTACATTTTAATTTTAATTAGCTTTAAAAAGCAAACACAAAATCCATACATTCCATTGTGTTTCAACTTAGTTACAAGAACTACACGGTTGGCCTATACTCTCTCCTCTTCTTTCAAGGTGATGGGACAAACAAAGGTCGAGCTATCCTCTAACGGTGTCTCCCCCACAGGCATTGCAAAAATACATCGTCCTAGTGCCTGCATGCCTCCATTTTGACCGCAAATATCATGCCAGTGCTCCAGGGGCAAGGATTATTTTCCAGGCGAATATGGAGACTTATGGAGCTCCTCGAGGACTATAGAATGAAGCAATATATAGTGATGGATAAAAGATAAGAAATGATGCACTGCCAAACAGGTTATAAGATAGAAACAAAAAGGTTGCGTACACTAAAATGGAAAAGGGCTTGGGTTCAAACAGCATGTACATAAAGTCATCAACAGGTTATAATGAGGTTGAGTGTCTCTAACACGCAGTATACCACCCATTTGACTAAAGTGGCATGTTTCAGTCTCCACCATCAATTATTTTAGGAACTACTCCCTCCATCCCATATTATAAGAGCGTTTTTCACTAGTGTGAAAAACGCTCTTATAATATGGGACGGAGGGAGTATATGGAAACAACGGCCCCTTATCTTTGTCCTACAACTTCGGTCTTAATTATCTGTTTTATGAGCTCAAAAGTTTCATTTTTTTAAAAGGGGCGCTTTATTACTTAAAAGGTTTAAGCATTATACCCGGCCTCTGCATAACTATGATGCACACAACCAAACAAGTTCTCTCACACAAACGAAAATTAAGAAGGCGAAATACAAAGAAACATGTAGAGTCGTATCTCTCGCCGTATCCTGCTCAAAAGTTTCATGGCCAAAAGCTGAAATATGATTTCTCCTACGCTCAAAAGAAGTCTCTATAACAGCTGCTTAAAAAAATGTTAAATATGCCAAAGCCCCCTCTCTAATAAGGCGCGGGCCACAAATGGGCATCAATTGAATCAAAAAATTAAATCATCCACTAGCTCTAATGTGAGAGTGTATTTGAAGTAAACAAGTACCTCTTGTGTGCGAGTTGCTCTCGAAGCTTGCCGATGATGTCTTGCACATCGTGATTGCCACGAGTGTTGTTTCCCCCAAGCTTCGATTTTAGCCCAGTCAAGAGCCCTGCCATGTCAGGTCTTTGGGAAACCGACACAAATGCCTTGCAGTCGAATTGTTCGCCAATCTTGTCAAACACCTGTTTGGCAAGTGTAGTTTTACCGAGACCGCCGAATCCCACAATAGACACCACCTTGAGTTCTTGCTCACTACCCGCCAGCCAATTGACAAGCTCTTCCCTTGGGCCATCAATACCCACAACGCAGGCCGCCTCTGTGTAGAGTGCCGACACCCGAGGATCGACGGGCACAAGGGCAGAGCTAGAGCTACTGCTATCATCAAGCTTGTACCTTTTGCGTCGATGATTCGCCTCTATAGCACGATCCTTGAGCTCCTGGATCTGGATTGTAAACTGATGACGCGCCCACAGGTCCTTGACAAGTTGAGTGGTCTTCTCAATAAAACCTGCATTGGCATTGGCACTTCCAACATTGAGCAGGAAGTCGCCGATGCAATCTTCCATGTCGTAGGCCATGTCCCTGACATGGTCCCGCCAGTCCTTGGTCAAGGGGTCGAGTTTATCCCTGAGATCCAGCGCCTCCAGGAGAGCTTTCATGGAGCTGAGCTCATCCCCGAGGTGCTGCACATGACGCTCCACCCCTTTGAGCTTCTGACACTCGTCGCTCAGCAGGTCGGCGAGTTTGCCGAGGAGGTTGTTGACGATTTCTGACATCTGGATCTTGGTCTCTCGTTTCTCTCTTGGCTGATAGCTAGTAGCTACGCTTGTGTGCTGCGAGTAAGCGCGGCGGCGCTGGCTCACAGGGAGCGACGGATCTGCGGCCGGAGGTGGATTGAGCGGTGGTGCGGCAGGACGGGAGCGCGGGGTTGAGAATGTGGTGCAGAGGAGAGGAGATGTGAATATGTGATGGGGATTTGGGGCCTCCGAGAGGGATGATAAATAGTGAAGAGGGGAGGGTGGAGTCAAGGTCAAGCCGCGTTTCCGCGTCTGGGACAGGAAATGGGAAGGAAACTCACGTGACTTTGCTATAGTTGTTTAGTAGCTGAGCTGGGCCGATCCTTTGTGTGCTTCTATGAAATTAACCTTCATTTTCACCATCCTTCTAAGAACTTTCTTGTCATCTCCATGTGTGATGAAATTGAAAAAAATAAATGTGACTTATAATCATTCACAAACAGGAAGAGGTATTTAGACTTTAGAATATATCACCCTTCCTCCCTTAAAATCCTTTAACTACATATCTTGGCGTCCATCCTTGCCGCTGCCGCACACCCGCCTCGAGTCGCGGCTCATGCGACACATCCTTCTCCATGCCAGCCGACTGGTCGCGGGCTCATGCCGACACCGCATCAAGACTTCGTGAACATCGAGCGGCACGCTGCGTTGAACGACTTCCGCCGCGCCGCTTGCCTGGCCACCTATCCTCCTTCGTGACGGTGGTCCACGACGATGAGGAGCCGTCGCCACTGTGGCCACTGAGGTAGTGGAGGAGGTGCCCGATCACGCCAGACGTGGAGCAACGGGGTTACCGGCTCCGCCTTGACTGGTCGGCTAGGCGGCATGCCGACTCCTCCTTTCACGTAGGCTGGCGGCGTCGAGGGTGGTGTTGGGCCACAGTCCCACAACTACAGTTTGATCATAAGCTCGATTTGCTGCTGGTACTCCTCGTCCGTCCTCGTCGGCTCCATGAGGAGGCGCGACTGCTACATTGGTTGCTCCTCCTCATCACTAGATGAGATCTTCACGAAGGAGCCGGTCACGGTGGATGTTAAGGGCACCAGAGAGCGACGGCGGCAGCGGCAAGTTCCGAACCCGGAAAGAGATCTGGAGCCGCTGCTTGTCGGCGCGGAGAACAACGATTTTGGCATCGTCCTGTGAGCGGAGATGACAGAATGTGCCGTGAGGGAAGATGGGGGATGGGCGGTGTAGTGTAGACGGCACCAGAGCAGTGCATAAATACGCACGACCAGGCGAATGGATGGGAAACCTTCTTCAATGTGGCTCACTGGCCGGAGTAGGCTTCTCGATCGCCGTGTCGGCATTAAAGTGGCGTCGCCCGCTCGTCCGGTCGCATCTGACTGGCATCAATGTCGTGGAGTCACATTCGCTCTGAAGCGGCGCTAACCGTCATGAATGTTGCGGCAACTGCTTTGTGTGAAGAGGGTCTTTTCGGCACGGACCAAGGCGTCGGGCGCGTACGCGGCTGCTGTCCGAATGCCTGCAAAGCTCCCATTGATTTACATCCAGTTTGCGGGGTTTCGGAGAACCCGACGAGTCCACGGACCGATGAGTGCAAAGTACTACCAGACACGTTGGAAATGCCCACAGAACATTATTGCATTTAGACAAAGCTGCTAGGTTGTCGGAAACAAGCAAGAAAATACATCATGCTCAGACCATTATTTTACTCTCCACCTGTGGAAAGCCCAATGGAGCCAGAGACGGCACATTCGAGGAAAATCAGTTCGTCCTATGGTCATTGGATTCCTGGAGAATCCATTTGATGCCCCAGCATCCTTTTCAGACCATCATTATCGACTCCACCTCTCCAAGCTCTCTGTGCTAGAGTTTTCTACTCTCTCCGGTCTTAAATATTTGTCTTTCTAGAGATTTCAACAAGTGACTATATACAGAGTAAAATAAATGAATTTATACTTTAAAATATGTTTATATACATTCGTATGTGATAGTCCATTTAAAATCTCTAAAAGGACAAATATTTAGGAACGGAGGGAGTAGCTTAATAGTACAGTCAGTACCTATGCTCAGAAGATGAACAGTGTTAAGCAACGTATCTTGTGTTAGCTATTCAGCTAGTGCTGTCTATCATGAGTTGTAACGTCTAGCATTATAGCTTAGTGCTAGAATGTACTAGAAGGTTTAGAGACCTTACTCTTAATTATCACCATCCATTGATCTGTAATTGAACATGTACGTGGTGTACATAAACTGAGCAATACTAGTGTAAACTAGCACAGCAATTTAACCTATATCTGACTATACTGAATGCTATGGCACATGTTTTAAGGACACACTAGTTAGTCCTCTGGTCATTGGACCTGTCCCTAAGCACCGTTAGGAGTTTCCGACCGTTGTCTGCTCATTTGCTTCCACATGTACTCCCTCCGTCCGGAAATACTTGTCATCAAAATGGATAAAAGGGATGTATCTAGATGGGATGTATCTAGATGTATTTTAGTTCTAGATACATCCCTTTTTGTCCATTTTGATGACAAGTATTTTCGGACGGAGGGAGTAAGTACTAGGCATTATTTCCCTCCGTGTTCCTCACAAGCAAGCCAACATATCTCTGCGCACACCATTATTGTCCTCTCCACCTTGTGCTTCTCCTTGTTCTTGTGACTTGCGAATACTTTAAAATTTTATTCCTGTCTTTTACATGCGTGCAAAATTTCACAAAGAAAAGACTGATTTTGTGCTCTAGGAGAAAACTAGAAGCATAAACCGATGCTCCAAAAAGGAATCTAGAGGAAAATAATCTGCATCCTATGTCTAGAGACATAGTCGATCCCCACACCCCCACAGGGCGCTGGAATATGGTTACAGGTAGCAAGCAGGCACATCCTGCTCAGATCATCATTGTACTCTCCACCTCTTCAAATTCAAATGGAGGCAGAAAAAAATACATTTGGGGGAGAAAGAGTTCGTCCTGTGGGGACAATGCTTCGGTGTCTTAAGGCACCTACCTTTGTGTCTATGACATGTGGGTCCAACAGGTGGCTGGCCCACATGTCAGTGACCCAAAGGCATGTGCCTTTAAGGCACCGAAGCTGTGTCCGTCCTGTGGTCATTGGATTCTTGGAGCTCAGACCATTATTGTCCTCTCCACCTTTGCATGTTGCCTGCACTGCAGTTATCCACCTTAATAATGTAGTTAGCACGGATAGCTTCTCCACCTCTCTCTCTCTCTCTCTCTCTCTCTCTAGAAGATGAACAGTGCTGACGACACATGTTATCACTTTGGGGGGAAAATGATAGTTGTGTGCCATTGGATTCCTGGGGATGCCATCTGCTGGAAGGCCCAGCTGAATTGATATTTCTCTGCGGAAGTCGGCCCAGCTGAATCGATATTTCTCTGCAAAAGTCAATAATAGTAGGCGTCTTTTTTGCTTCCGTTTTCCTCACGAGCAATCACATCCTGCTCAGAACATTATTGCATTTGAGACATATATAGCTGATGGCACAGGTTAAGGGTCCGGTTCTAATTGAGCACATTTGCGAAAAATGTAGGCCGCCTTTGGTTTATAGAAATTCTGTAGGAATCTAAAAGATAGAAATTTTGTAGAAAAAATTTCTTTGGAACCCTTTGGTTTATATGAATGGCTCCTACTACCATGTAGAATATGAACCAATCCTTCACATTTCAGAGGAAAAAAGTAGCATAGACACAATGAAAAAATTCCTATCATATGCAACAAACGACATCTCTTTTCCTATAGGAACTCAGATACATGTCATCTCACTCCAAACCCAAGAACAAAAAATTTGCATAAACGTCGGCGTAAAATTGTACAGCATCAATCAAGATTTAATTATTCCTCAATGGGCTGAGAATTAATGAATCTTTCTGGAAATAATTTTGCTAGTCCGGCAGTGTCAATAGATATAGCCTATTTTCTTTTTTGGATTTGGTGGATAGCCGATGCAATTAGCGCTCCTGACTGATGCTACTACAAAAAAAAATTGTGAACGTGCTACTACTACATTTTCTTAAGAAACACCTGTAACTTTATTCATACTCGTAACAATTACAGGGTACATTGATTTGGACATAAGATCCAAGAAAATACAAAGTAACTCCGATGACTAAGAATTACAATGAAATCTCTTGAAAACGCCTTCCTCGTGGTATCAATCTTTGCTCGAAGAAATACTCCAAAGACTTCGGTAAAGATGCTGTAATTGGACCGGGGCGACAATTTTGTCACCCTTTCACAGGTTTTTTTAAAGCATGTTGAGTCGCCCATCCAAAAAGATGGGAAGCCTTGATCGATGAATGTACTTGGGCAAAATTTTGAAAACAGGAACATTTCTTGAATTCTTGAACAAATTTCGAAAACAGAAACATTTTTTTGAAATTCCATTATTTTTGAAAACATGAGCATTTTTGTAAATTCCTGAACTTTTTATATTTTTTGAACAAAAAACAGGATTTTTTTTGCAATTCTGAATAATTATTTATGAAGGAAACAATTTTTGGAAACCGGAACATTTCTTGAATTCTTGAACAAATTTCGAAAACCGGAACATTTTTTGAAATTCCATTATTTTTGCAAACATGAGCATTGTTTGAAATTCCTGAACTTTTTAGAATTTTTGAAATAATTTAGGAAACAAGATATTTTTTGAAATCTCTTAATAATTTCTTATGATGGGAACAATTTTAAATTCAAAAGAAACAGAAATTTTGTTGAAAAATCTCTAACAAATTTGGAAAACGTGAATATTATTAGCACTTTGGAGAAAAAAAATGATAAAGGGAACATTTTGTGAAATTCTAAACAATTTGTGAAAACATAATTTTTTAAAATTTCCAAATATTTTTTGGAAAGCACAAGCATTTTGAGTTTATGAACAAAATATGTCAAACAAGAACGTTTATTAAGAAATTTCGCTCATTCTCTTGTAGTTTTTTTTGCGGGGTCATTTTGTTGTAGTTATGAGTAGCTGAGTGGGTGTTTCAAGTGATGGATATCTTTCTGAACATTCTCGTGATTACCGAAATAGGCTTTCGCCCCGCTTTATATATAAAGCAAACCGCCAGAGCACGACATCGAAACAAGGTTCAACCCACGCACACACAAACAGACACACACACAAGGTAGCACACGACACAAGTACGGGGGTACTGCTGAGGGCACAGCTCAACAAGCCCTAAAAGACACACACGCCCAGACCCGACACAGGGTGGGGCAGCCACAGCAGGCTCATCAGGCTCAGGAGGAGGCGGCGGTGACAGTCGAAGCGCCATCAAGCGAAGGTCGACGATGATGGTGTTGATGGTGTCCCGGTCGGAAGGGTGGCTAAGCGGCCGCCAGAGCTGCAGGAAACCACACATTTTAAAGACAGCGTCAGTTGCACGTCGAAGGGGAACGCGCTGGATCACAAGCTTATTGCGGACCGTCCAGAGCGTCCACACGAGCACTCCAACGGAGAGCCACCTAATGTGGCGGGCCGAAGGAGGTATGGCTTGAATTTCCGCGAGGAGGTCGGTGGGGGGGGGGGTTGGTGTGGCACCAATGACCGCCAATGACTTCGTGAAAACAACTCCAAAGGAATTGAGCCGTGACACACGCAAAGAATATGTGGTTCGAGTCCTCCACCGTACCGCAGCCCATCCCCAGGGCCTTTACGTTTGAGCACCTCCACCCCAGAAGGTACCCGACCCCTAATCCATTGCCACAAGAATATCCTGATCTTGAGCGGCAGCTTGATGGCCCAAACAGCAGTGAAAGCCGCCGGGGCCGTCGACGGGGCGATGGCCTGGTACAGGGACCTAGTGGAGAAACGGCCCGAGGGCTCCACGCGCCACGATATGCGATCCGAGACCCTGTCCACGTCGGAGGTGTGGAGGGCGATGCACTCGAGCATCTCATCCCACATTCCGGTGATTGCTAGTTGTTTTTCATAATCCTCAGCGAGAAAGCTCGATTACTGGGATGTATTTCATGATGGCCAGCTGATGAAGCATGGATCATGCTTACTATATGTGCAAGAGGAAGGTCTAGATCTTCATCATCATCCTGGGCGAACGGTCGATCAGGAATTTGAAGTGGTTAGCAACAACGCAACGCAACGCAATGTATACCAAAGTTCCTAAAATTACTTGAGAACAGTATGGTATTCCTAGTGCAGACTAGGGGTGGGCATAAAAACCGAGAACCGAAGAGCGGAGCCGAAAAAACCGAGACCAAAGCCGAAAAAACCGAGTACCGAAGCTTCGGTTATACGTTCGGTTAGCAAATGGCAAAGACCGAAATTAGTTCGGTGAATTCGGTCACTCAAGACCACTGACCGAATCACCCGAATGAACCGAAGTATTTTACTATATTAATTAAAGCCCATCAAGCTAGGTCGATTAGCCCATCAATCAAGTACTACACAACAACTTTTCTCAGCCTTTTCTTTTCATCACAGCCATAAACGAACGCACGCGTTGCTAAAATAAAACAGATGCAGGCCCCACGTTGCCACCCATCAGCTTTTTTAATTGCACGATGAGGAGAATGTCTCGCCCCCAGCTGCATGCACAAAAAAAAAGTCTGACAGGCGGCGGTGGTGGTCCCGCGGCCAGCTCCTAGTGGGGGCCTCAATCTGTGATGGAAAGTGGCAGCTTAGGCTGGTCATAGTGGGGAGTAATTTAGAGTAGTAACATGCATACGTTACTACTCTATGTTATTATCCATGAGATTTTTCAAAAATATAGAAAAAAGGTTTCTTACATAAATGTATGTATACATGAACACTTTGTTTCATATGCACGAACATTTTATATTTATATTTTTGCTTGTGTGAACACTTTTCCATTTTTCGATTGTCGAAGCTGATTCTTTTAGCAAAATTAGTTAAACCAAGGAAAACAATCCCATTTCCAGCTGCACGTGTAAAATAACTATCGGCCAAAGGACAAAAAGACAGAGAGACCGGGTTCAGACTTGATCAATTCAACGCCTGAAGACTCGTCAGGTGGAAGTTACCACAGAGCGTTCCATCACCACACTGGTTCGTTTATGGTTGGGGTGAGAGTATCTCCAACTGTAGACCTCGTCAGGATCACAATAAGGGCATCTACAGTATACAGTCAGCAGTCTGTAAGAGGTTGTTTTTTGAGAATCCAGTCTGTAAGAGGTGCCAAGTACTCCCTCCGTCCCAAAATTCTTGTCTTAGATTTTCCTAGATACGGGTGTATCTAATACTAAAACGCGACTTGATACATTTAGACAAATCTAAGACAAGAATTTTGGGACGGAGGGAGTAGGATTTTCAACCACGTGGAAGAGAGAGACAGAATAAAGACGGTCGGTTCCCATAAAATCCGCTGCTTACCAACACCTTTTTCACCGTTGCATGGATAGGTCATCTGTTACGCTCCTAGAAAATCTCATTTTCTATTTTCTTCAGCACAACCAATTTTTTTTTTTAGAACGAAGGCTTAAGGGGAGCCCGACTTTGAATTAACAAAGCCATCAACCGGCCAGGATTACACAAGGCCACCAAGTAAGAGCGACCGAAAGATACAAGGGAGCTGACAGAGCTGTTTACAACGCAACGTACACTACTGCACACATAGAAATACACATGAAAAACCTGCAAGTAATGTCGAAGCCCGCTGCACATCGGCACCAAGAGCAGGGGAGCAGAGTAGCGTCAAGGATCAGCCAAAGGCCTGTAAGAACTGTGCGCAGCCGGATCGTGGGATTGGGATCACGAAACCTGTCTTCCAACGCCGAAGAAGACCCCAATCCTCTCGCCAGTGGCGGAGCCAGGATTGGAGCAAGCCCCGGGCCCAAACAAAAATTTCGCCGCAAGAAAAAACTAAACGTCCGTAAGGCACTTAGCTACCACAAAAGATACCCCATACAAAATATGGCTCAAGTGCATGAAAAATTTAGAATTGAAATCCAATGCCCAACAATACAATAAAATAATTTAAAACATGTCAAAAAATACAAAGAACGGTACGTGATAAAAAAGAGTACCAAATCAAAAGAAGAGCCAACGCCTCCTGTTTGCTTCACCAGTGCCTCCCATAATCTCATCATCGGAGGAAGAAGAGCCAACACCTTCAAGACTTCAAAAAAAATTCATAAGAGAAGGCATAAACGACATCAAGTGGAAGGATTGTCCAAGAAACAAGCTGCAAAGACCCAAGGGCGAAGCTTGGGAAGCCTCTGCTTGGACTCGCAGCCGACGAGCGCTCTCCTCCCTCGGCACCACTCACCCGGAGAACCAGACAAACCCAAGGCGGAGCCTCCAAGGAGGGAACGACGTGCAGGACGCCGCCACTGCCCAACCCGAGACGAGTTTTGGGCTTTCACCCGGGATCTGGGACGGGGATGGATACGGGAGACCTCAGCGGTGCCTCGAAGGAGAAAAGGCGATGCGCGCACGCGCCCTCACCACCGTGGTCGGAGATCCGACCAAGGGTTTCCCCCGGACTCGAGATATGCCACCGGCACCCCGCCAGCACCGGAACTGGCAGCAAAAGCTGCAGATCGGACACAGCCGAAGGGAAAGAGTGAGCAGAGGAGGAGGAGCAGCTCAACCTTCAGATCTGGAGCGGAAAGACCGCGCCACAACCACCACCCGCCAGATCCGCACAGCCCGAGCAGCCGAGGACGCCGGCCGTCACATCCCACGCACGCCGCCTGTCGCAGAGGCTGCGCCGCCTCGCCGTCCGGGGTCGCCGCCCCGGTGTCCGGAGTCCTTCGCGTGGGAACGAAGCGGCGAGAGGCCTCGCCGCCACCTTCATCGGCGGCCACCGGGGCTTGCCAGGCGTCCCTCAGGTGGCGGCGAGGGGAGGAGATGTAGGAAGGGGTGGCGGCGGCGGGGGAAAACCCTAGTCGCCCCCGGGTCGCCCGCTGGGGACGACATGGGAGCCGGGGGGGGGGGGGGGGGGGGGGGGGAGGGGGGAGCACAACCAAAACTCCAGATCGTGGGTGGATGTGCCAGATCGCCTAATAGACAGCGTATTTTACCGGGTGTCTTTTGTACCGTCTATAAAGTGACGTGGAGGTAATCTATAGACAACAGCTATCTAAACTGATGTACATGCCCTAAGTGCTCAAGAGCTGGACTAGTGCGCCACCACCCCCCTTCTTATGTGATAAGGCAGCGAAACCACCTCTGTTGTTACCCGCGTGTACCGCACTTGTGTAGCCGTTTCCTCGTATGTTTGCTCGAGTAGAAAGTTGTAGAGGCTGCTGGGCTCGCTCGTCCGCGCGCTGGTGGTTCGGAGCCAGGTCAGCTCATCATCTGCAATTCAGCATGTTACAAGCGGCTTGATCCAAAGCTACTGTCTGAAACCAGTTACAACTACCATCTTGCTGCACTTGCCTGACAGTATCAGCAGACAATGTCTCTCTGTCCGGACAAAAACCAGATGAATGCAGTGGAGTCAATCGCAATTCAAAACCGAGGGCACCAACGGGCAACGGCGTGCCAGATCAGCATCCATCGACAAGCTGCCGGACCGAGGTCAGGATCACAGACGAGTTCAGTACAACCGGAGTGCCGTCCGTCCGTGCTGCTGGTCTCCACTGCGGACATGTCTCTCTGATTGAAACCCCGCATGATCTCTGAATCCCACATTCCCACTCTCCCTTAAAAGAATGAACTCTCTGCTTATGAACTGGTTATCACTGCACTATGTGTAATGTGAACATTCTGAATTTCCGTCCATTCATAATCTGTAGCTCATTCTGTAATAATCAAAACAGGCGATAATGGACGCGGATGTACAAGTCAAAATAGTACTGTTGTTATATGTAGTGTCAAAAACGCACTTATATTATGGGACGGAGGGAGTACATACAAAGCCTGACAGATATATATATGGACCGACCAACGGAAAGATCAGTTAATAAGTTGCTCTTTTGAGCATATATTACATCGTATATGCAGTGGTGCTACACTTCCTGCTACAGTTTCATATACGCACGGCGAGAACAGAGAGAACCTACCTATTCTTTGTCAGTCAATCTCGAAACAAACCAAAGCCTGTACTATAGCATTATAACTTAAGAAGCGCTTTCTGATTACTGGACTCGGCAATTCAACAGGGCAACAACTTCCTGTGGCCTGTGGGCATACACTTGGATCCTGGCGAGTCTCCAGTTGAACTTTATATGGCGATCAATTGAAATCTAAGCCTGGCCCTGCACTGACAATGTGTACCGAAGTTCCTAAACTCACTGCAGGACCAACATTATTACTAGTGCGGAGTGTATATAAAGGGCAATCAACAGCTTCAGATGTATATGATGATCACTAAATAACAGTGCATGTATTTACAAGTCAAAATGTATCGCAAACGTTGAGTTTCCAAGTTACACATAAGTCATACAGAGACCGACGGACAGACATACCTAAAATTGAGTCAACAAGTAACAGTTCTGGGCAAATCACCCAATGGAAATACTGGCATAATTTAGACCCAAAAAAAATGACAGTGCCAGGGCAGAGAGTCGCCTTGTCAGTTCAAAAAATAAATAGTAAAATGATCATAGCCCGCAGGTAAACAAGTGGAAAATACAATTGTTCAAACAAGATCTCTTCCCGGGGATAAAACAATAGTGTTTGAAGCACTTTCTGATTACTGACATTGCAACTCAACATGGCAACAACATTCATGTCGGCGTCTGGTCCAGGCAACATCACAAAACGAACATGGAGGCAACAGTTTCTGATCCTGGCAGGTCTTGCGAGACACTAGTTCTACTCCAAGGGATCTCTCTTTTCCACCCGTATGTACGTGCTGGAAGAATTCAAGAAAGAAACCATACACGGTCAACACCAGAAGAAAGCCAAATATATAATGATGTGGCATGTATTTTTTTCCTCAAAATATATCCGAGGGGTACAGTCAATGCCACCAACCTTTGCAGACAACACCTCTTCCAAGTCTTTGGGAACAGTAGTTCAACCTTTGCAGACATACTTCCATGTCTTCGGCTTCAGCAGCATAGGCTTATCTACACAGATTAGTCATGTAAAAGTTACAGTTAGAAGAACATCATTAAAGAAAGAAATGATGGATTTAGATGAAGGAATATCTAACTTGCTCCAGTTTTCTGTCGACCTACAAGTGATGCTATTATCATTATCTGACTAGCACATTTAACACTCGCTAGTAAGTAGAAATAGAGTAGGTAATTGCTGCGTGCTTACTTCCATAAAGATGGGCATCTACGTATGCATGCTGGATGCTGCCAAGGCGTTGCTGCAGGCTTGCAGGGAGCGTCTTCAGACCAGGGCAGACTGTAATGCAAAGATATTGGAGAGATGAGTATGCTTGCGCCACATCCGGTAGGGATTCCAGGGTCTTGCAATCCCAAAGCTCGAGGAACTCCAAGGATTGGAACTCAGTAGAGCAGGATTCCAGAGATGCCAACCCACCACAGTTAACAATGTGTAGTCCCTTGAGGGACCGGGGGAGATAGAGGACCCCTGTTAAGCCGTCACAGCTGTATAATGATAAATTTTCTATACTGGATGACCCTTGATGAATCGATGATACTGACTGTCCCTGCTGCTGCTTCCTGCCGAATGGAGACTCAAGCTTTCTGCAACTAGAAATGTACATTGTCCTGAGAGATGCAGGGACGTTGAAGAGCTCAACCAAGTTTTCACAATTACTAATCGTCAGATACTCTAGACGTGGCAGGAGCTGACTGATTTCGGATGATGTTGATGGCTCAACAGCAGCTTGTGCATATCCAGTCAAATTATTGCATTGCCTAATCAGAAGCTTCCTCAAGGATACCAATCCGTCAAACAGTTTTTCTGGCCAGTGGACGAGCGTATGGCACCTCACAATTGACAAATCTTGAAGGTATACAAAGCATGCACACAGCTCCGTTACACTTACACCTGACTTAAAGTCTATTAACACCAAAACTTCTAGAGGAAAGTCTTGAGCATTCCCATTCTCCTTGATGTTCACCACTTCCCTCAAACTATTCTCAACCCCCATCGAGGTTGTATCTGTACTATGTTCAATGCTAGTCAGTTCCAGATTGGTCAATGAAGTCATATGTCTCGCTACCCACAAGAACAACTCTACCTCGCGTCCTGCCATCTTCAATACACTGAGCTTTGGTGATTTAGCTTCAGTTCTCAATTCTGGACATCCCTTAATGCGAACGTCCTGGAGGTTAGGGAAGGTCGGATGTCCTGGCAATGCTGTCAACTTTCCACAGTGCCTAATAACCAACTTCTCAAGCTGAGGAAACATTATCTCTTCTTGCATCCCATCATTATCCGTTTCCCACCATCTCTCTAAAGAGACAAGAACTTGTAGTGTAAGCTCCTTCAAATTTGGAAATGTGAAGGATGTGTTACTGTCATGGCTGAACAACCACTGCAGTTTTTCACAACGGAAGAGATGCATATGAACAATATTTTGCAACATAGCCATCCATGTTGGAAAGGTAGTAGCTCCATAGGAGTGTATCCTTATAGCATGCAGCCCATCATGAGGTTTGAGATTCGCCAGCAGTACTCTTGCATCATTCCCTCCAGCAGACCATCTTAATGTCAGTTCTCTTAGTTCTTTCTTGTTCACAAGGTTAGCCCCCGTTGCATCTTCTTCTGTCGCATTCTCTAGATTACGTAGCTCTAGTTGACCACCAAGGTTTAAATTCCCAAGCTCTCCAACATTACTGCATTTAGAGCCACTACCTGCTACAAAACATGTAAGTGTCTGTAGGGATGTAAGTTCAGTGAGGTCTCTAGGCATGCTCTTCAGCTGTGGGCAACCATGAGTGTACAGGTGACGAAGGGCAGTCATATACTTCAGTTGTCTGGGAAGTCGAGCAAGATATTCGCAGCAAGAGAGGTTCAGCGTTTGCAGGTTATACAAAATGCTGAAATCGTCAGGAAGTGCTTTGATATAACTTCCTGAGAGATCTAGGTACCTCAGGTGATGTAGATGGTCTGGTTTTAGTGGAAATGAGCTTCTGTATGAACGGAACTGTAATACTTGCAAAGCATTGTATTTCAACGGATGCTGCAACGAATTTTCCATATAACTATCACACATAAGTGTTTGGATAGCTGGAGAGCTATTCTGCATAGAAATATTCAATTGTTTTCCTGGTTTCTTGCATGACAAAAATAAATGTTGAGCAGTGTTTGGAAGCCACTCACTCTGACTTGGTTCCTCAGTTGCCAAGGCACACTCCTTTTGCATTACAGACAGTGCAACATCATGCATAAGATCATGGATTTTACATGTAGTTCTGCAATAACACAAGCCAGTTTCTTCAATCTCCTTAACTGTGGCTCGGGCTTGTTTCACATCCTGAAAGAATGACCTTGAGGTCAGCTCCTTGAAAACATGTTTCCCGATGGTTTCAAGACGAACATGCTTTTCTTCAATAATAAAGCCATGTGCAATCCATTGTTGGATCAGCTTGTCCACATCAATCTCGTAATCTTTGGGAAATATAGCACAATAAGCAAAGCATTGCTTCATATGTGACGGCAAGTCGTTGTAACTAAGCTTGAGTATTGGTAAGATTCCAATCTCCTCGGTGCAAATGCTACTTCTTCTTGATATAGCCTTCCATTCTTCCTCACTAGTCTTGGTACGCAGTACGGAGCCCAGTGCTGTTGCAGCTAAAGGAGACCCAACACATCTCTTCACAATCTCACCAACCATATTCACCAATGTGATCGGCCTGTCCTCTTTCCTCTGAAAACAACTGAATGCTCTTGTCTCAATTATTTCCTTTATATATTTTTCTTCCAAGGCTTTGAGATTATAAGGTTCAACAGTGCCCATTATTTCAGCCACTCCTTGATCACGAGTAGTTGTCAAGACCACGCTACCCATGCCACCATGTTCAAGGCGTGCCTTGAGCTTTTCCCATTTATGAACCTCTCTTGTCCAGACATCATCCAATACAAGGAGGTACCTATGCCCACTCACAACATTTTGAAGGATATCCAGCGGTGTCTTCTTCTTGGAAGCTGCCGCTTCTGTACCATCATTCTTCTTCTTTGAAGCAAGTGCTTCTGTACCATCGTCTTTCTTCCCAGGAGCTGCATCAACTATACTTTTTGCCAGAGAATCCACATCAAAGACGTCAGAGACACACACCCATAGCAGCATATTGAAATGCTTCTGAATTTCAGGGTCATTGTAAACAAGTTGTGCTAACGTGGTCTTGCCCAGATCCCCCATTCCAACGATGGGAACAACCGTGAGATCTGCATTGTTGGCCTGACCAACTATAATATCAACAACATTCTTGTTATCATTCTCCCTCGATCTGCTTGTGATGTTCTTCACATCGAAGATATCGTTATCCATCTCCCGCCACTGGTTGGTTACTGGCTGTCGTTGCTGATTTTGAAAGCCAAAGGCATTCATTTCATTCACAAGGACATCAATGTCCCGAACAACCTTGCAGAGCTTTCTTCCCATCCTGTTACGGAATACAAAACGGTTGTGAGTGGGAAAGAGTTTTACCACATGGAAGCCAAGCTCCCTGTAGTGCCCGTTCCTTTTTGCTTGGCGACGAAGTGCCTCATACTTGAACTCATCAAAGACTTCATTCGCCTCATAAGCCACCTTCTTTGTGGCCTCGAGCCAGGCCGTAACTCCTGCTTTGCGGGCTGCTGCCTGCGCAGATTCGGCTGCCACTTGCTCGGCGTCGGTGATGATATCCAAGATGAGCAGCAGTTTGCGCTTCAAGATATCATGTTGCTCCTCCATGCCCTTCATCACCTTGTACTGGTCGAGGAGGTAGCTGGACGCCTTCTCCTTCACCATGGAGAGCAGTGGTCCGACCACCATGGTGGCCACAAGCTCCGCCATTGGAACGCCAAGGACAACAAACGCGAAGAACACAGAAGCACAATGTGGAGATGAGAATAATGGTCTGAGCAAGATGTGGTTGCTTGCTTGTGAGGAAAATGGAAGCAAATAATGCTAGTATTTTTTACTTTTGGGAAGACCGAAGACGTACATGTGGATGCGTTTGGTTTGGTCTCATTGGTTAGTTTCACCCACTACCACAATATAGAAACACAGTTGTAGAATCGTATTTTAGGACTAGTTTGTTTTCTCGGGGTCATGGTGCCCGCTGGCAGCTTTGCCAACACCTTCTGCTATAGTCTGAAGGAATCCACCAACCGTCTTCAGTCAGGGCGCGCCATCGATGTCTCTGCCAGGCACTTGCTTGGAGGCTTCATCCGCGTCTTCTGCGAGACTGCAATATATTGTTTGTACTTGTGCTAATTAGGCGAGTACGCTAGCTATAAGTTAACCAATTTTCATGTTCATTACTAACGCTGGTGTCGGAAGAGAATGTAAATTACCAACACGCAATGTGATGCTTACGAACTGCCAACTTAATAAACAATACAGTGAAAGGGGCGATGTGAGTAATATACAGTTCATGCTAGTGCTAATGAGGCCAGCCTGGTACCTACTCCCTCTGTCCCAAAATATAATAACGTTTTTAACACTAACATTCTTATATTATGGGACGGAGGGAGTATAAGATAACCATTTTTACCTGTTCAGTGCAAACGCTAATGCCAGAAGAGAAGACGAGACTCCATACTACTTCCTCTGTCCCAAAATATAAAAACGTTTTTAACACTAGACTAGTGTCATAAACGTTTTTATATCATGGGACGAAGGGAGTAGAAGATAACCATTGTTTCCTGTTCAACGCAGACGCTAATACTACTCAATGCCAGCATATTACGAAAGCGCAGTGTGATGCTTACAGCTAGCTTACCAATTTAATAAAAAGTACTGAGAAAGGGACGGCGTGGGTAATATATTGTTCATACTTGCGTGAATGAGGCCAGCCGGCTACCTGTAAGATAACCATTTCCCCTTGTCCATTACAAGCGCTAATGCCAGAAGACAAGACTCCATGCATGTATGACAAACCACACTCGTCAACACTTGATTCCAGCACAAATAATGGAGTGCTCACAGCACTACAAAGTTAGTAAAAAAGAAGTGTTTTCAATATGGATACGGGGAATGAACATTCTTTTATTTCAGTTTTCTCAGTATGGAATACTGATAAGCACAGAAAGGTTAAAAGTGTACCGATGCCTTGCCTGAGCCGCCGGAGGCTCCGTCCCGCTCTTGGTAGATCCACAGCGAGAAGCAAGAATGACGAAGGTGGCGACGGGACGGCCTCCGATGTGGAGGATGCTCGCTCGCTCGCTCCCTCCCTCCCTCCCTCCCTCCCTCCCTTCCCCGTCCGCTAAGTTCGCTAACTCAGCTCCTTACAGCTCCGGCGCCAACCTCGAAAGGCCCCGGCGTGATTGCTCAATCCTCCGTGGGAACAGTAGAATCGTTTCAAGGGTGCACGGCGGAGGCGGATCCCGGCCGGCGCTCTCTCGGATTTGGGGATCGACCATCGGGAGTATTTAACCAAAAACTACCACATTTGCCGGAAACGTGACAGAAAACTACCACTCTATGTTTTTGTGCGAAAAACTATCAAATTTGGACTAAACCGTGGCAAAAAACTACCAACTCGGGAAATCGCTCGCTTCGCCCGCGCTAACCCCGTTTCTGACCGGTTGGGCCCGCGAATCAGTTGCCACGCGGGCTAACTGACGCCCGGCGCGCGCGGACGGCCGTTAACGGCCCGTCCCCTGTCGGAACGGCCGCTGTCGGTCGGGTGCGGGTCAAGATCTGACCCTTTCCCCTCTCGCTGCACTCTCTCCGTCCTCTCCCTCTCTCTGAACTAGGTGGCGGCGGCGGCGGCAACGATGGCGGCGGTGGTTCCGGAGGGGGGCGTCGGAGACATGGGTGGTGGCGGCGGCGGCGGCGACGCAGGCGGCGGTGGCACAAGTTTGGACGCTGCGGGCTCAGTCGACAATTGGTTGGGGAGCACCAGCTTCTCGACGCAGCCGGCTCGCAGCAGCAGGAGGCACAGCTCGCCCAGTCATCGCCAATGGGTTGCAGGTATGGAAAATATCATCTGCTAGGTTAGCTGCTTCAATCTGCCAAACAGGTTAGCTGCTCATGAATTGGTTAGCTGCTTCAATCTGGCAAATTAGTAATATGTGTTTGTTAGAGCTTGTTGGACATGTGTAGTAAACTGTATTGCACTTGTAGCTCTGTCATTTTCAATTGAATTCATGAGCACCTATTTCTGCAGTTTTGCTGACAAGAAGTGGGAGATATGGTTTCATTTAGAAGGAAGAAACCCTGTGAAAAGGGTTATATATGAGTCAGATATATCTTTTGTTACTCTACAATCACTCATTGCTAGTGAAGGGTATGGGCAGAGTGATTACATGTACTATGTGAAGGAGGAGGAAATTGGATCTGAAAGAGTAAAGTATTTAGGTAATGAATCTAGTGTTCATGAAATGTTGGAGTTTTTTAATCATGTCAATGTTGTGAACATAAGGGTTGTGAGAGATGTTGAACCTGCAATAAGTACACAGGCTATTCAGAATTACATGAACACTCAAGAGAGTTGTTGTGTGCAAAAGGTTGTGGAGCAATCTGAGTTTCAGAATGAGATAGATGATAGAAAGGCTCAGCTTGAGAGGAGCAGGATTCAAAGAGAGGCAGATTTGAACCACTTTGAAGGAGACACTGAAGTGTCTGAATTTTGTTCTGATGATTCAGTTCATTCAGATGGTAGTGCTGAAGCTGTTCAACAAATGGAAATAGAGTGTGCCTCTGAAGAGGAAACACCATTGCAAAGTACTGCTATTGTGAAACATGTGAAGAACCCTGGGCCAACTAGCAGATGTCACAATGAGGTAGAGAAAAAATGTTTTGAAGATTGGTTTCCTGAAGCAGATGAGTTTTGTTTTGCTGGTGATCCAGGCATAAGTGATGAGGAAGAAGAAGATGAAGTTGAACTACCATACATCATGAAGAAGGCAAAGACAAAGAGTAGTAAGAAAAAGATGAAGGAAAGAGTATATTTTGACCCTTCAATTCCCAATTCACATTTACTCTTGTGCAAGAGCTTGTGTTTTGATTCTGTTTACCAGTTCAGAGAAGCATTAAGAGATTTTCATATAAGGACTCTGAGGTCTTTTCACTACCACAGGAACACTCCAACAAGAATTATTGTTTGGTGTTCACAGAGAGAGCATGGATGTGAATTTTACATCTGTGCCTCCAGGATAGCTCATGAAAGAACATTTTGCATTAAGAAGTGTAACATGGAGCACACTTGTCCAGCATCAGCAGAGAACACAAAAGTTACTACTAAGTGGCTTTCCAAAGAAGTTGAGCCATCTCTTAGAGCAGATCCTAGAGCACCTGTGGATTCACTTATTAAAAACAGCAAAGTCAAGTTTTCAGTTGATGTATCAAAGAGTGTGGCCTATAGGGCAAGGAGGAAGGCTATGAAGGTTGTACAAGGTGACCAGAAGGAGCAGTACTATAGACTGAGGGACTACCTACAAGAAGTTCTTGACACAAACCCTGGTAGCAGGTGTGTAGTTACAACATTTGAGGACCCAGAAAACCCTGCCCCAACACCTAGATTTAAGTACATGTTCTACTGCTTGCATGCATCAAAGCAAGGATTTCTTAATGGTTGCAGGCCCTTTATAGGTAAATCTATAACTGCAATTTGTTCAAAATATCTTGTTGTAAATATATGGTAGCTAATTTGGGTATGGATGCAGGGCTTGATGGTTGCTTCATCAAGCTAACCACTGGACAGCAAATACTTGCAGCCACAGGAAGAGATGGCAATAACAACATCTACCCCATAGCCTTTGGTGTGGTTGATAAGGAAGATTCAGATAGTTGGACATGGTTCCTAACCCAGCTAAGATGTTGCATTGGAAGTGGTAGCAAATTTGGAACCTACACCATTATTTCTGACAGGCAAAATGTATGCACCCTATCTTAGCCACTAGTTCAGATATATATTGTTATTAGTAGCTTTATTTCCTTTTGTTCATGACCATGGTTATAAATTTACAATCAGGGTCTTCTTAAGGCTATAAATGAGGTGTTCCCTGATTCCCCTCAGAGATACTGCCTCAGGCACATATATGCAAATTTTCAGTCAGCTGGTTTCAGAGGAGCAGAACTAAAGAAGCTAGTAGATCAGGCTAGCTACTCATTCACCAAACATGGCCATGAATTGGCAATGGCAGAGCTTAAAGCAGAGTGTGGGGATGCCTGGAAGTGGCTTAAAAAATTCCAAAGGAGACTTGGTGTAGGTCTGCAATGGATTACAATTGCAAAACTGATCTTGTTGTGAACAACCTTAGTGAGGTTTTCAACAAAATGATCCTTGATGTTAGGGCCAAACCAATTAGGACTATGTTTGAAGGAATTAGGACTAAGCAGATGATCAAAAGGCAGAAGACTAGGGAAAAAACAGAGAACAGCAGGTGGATGATCACACCCAACTATTCAGAGAAATTAGAGGAGAATAAGAAGTATGCCAAATTTTGTGATGCATATAAGGCAGGTCCTGACATTTGGCAAGTTAATAGTAAGGAAAATCAGTACTGTGTGAACCTAGCTACTCAATCATGTGACTGCAGGAGGTGGGACATGACAGGTGTGACATGCAGTCATGCAATAGCAGCAATGAGCAAGATTCACATGCACCCAGAGGACTATGTGCATGAATTTTTCAAAAAAGCACTATATATTGAAGCGTACAAAGACATAGTGTACCCTGTCCCTGGTCCTGAATTCTGGCCTGACACCCATACTCCTGATATTGAGCCCCCAGTGTTCAAAGAAAAAGCAGGCAAAAAACAGACAGCTAGGAGAAAGGGGGAGTTTGAGGTGCCTGCTCCAAAGGACACAAGCAGGATGGGAACAATTACATGCAGCAATTGTGGTCTACAAGGCCACAGATATACTAATTGTGGGAAAGCTCTAAAACCTAGTCTTGAGATGAGAAAGAACTTACACCAGGTCATTCAAAAATGATGCATTCTTTGTTTACTTTTTTTAGTTCTGGTATATTTACTAACTGATTTAATTTTGTCATGCAGGAGAATAGAGAAATTTTTAGTTCTAGTGCTACACATCCACCTCCACAACCACCACCTCAACACCAGACTACACAGATGCCAGCATCATCAGCTCCACCTCCTAAAGCAAATAAGAGAGGTTCAACATCAACAGTTTCAGCAGGAGCAGCCAGGTCTTCACCAGCACCTGCAACAGGATCTGCATCAACAAGAGCTGCAAGAACAAGAGGATCAGCATCTACAAGAACATTCAATGCACCAACAACATCCACTGGAGAACCAGGGATATTGGCAGGCAAGAGGAAGAGGAAACCTCCTAGCAAGTTTGCATCCTATTTCAATGCTAGTGGAAACTATTGAGTGTATGCTACTTATTTGTGTTCTGCTACTAAGTTTGTGTTCTGCTACTAAATATGTGTTGTGCTACTAATTTCTGGACAATGTGACATGTGAACTTATTTGTGCCCAATACAAATGGGCTAAGTGCTACTGAGTTGTTTTGATTTGTTTTTTTGTTTTACTTTGCCATTTCTACAGTACAGAACTTATTGGCAAATTCATTGTACAAAAAGAATCTGCACAAAAAAAGTCTGGCCTGGGGCTCGAACCCAGGACCAATTGGTTGTAACTATGCGTTCAATACCAATGGGCTAGTGCTGGTGATTTGTTTGACTAGTATCGGCCAAACTTATTATATGTTGTTAGCCACGTCCTCTTTTCAGCGTGCGTAGCAGCCGGCAGCGTGGTGAGCGTGCGTTGATTAAAACCAGTCGTTTCGGATTCTACTACTTTATTACGTGTCCACCCACCACGCCCTCTGCTCACTCGCCCACTCGTCGCTCGCACCGCCCACTCCACTTCCCCCTCTCTCCTGTCGAAATCACCGCCGACAACCACCGCCACCGCCGTCGCCATGGAATGGCAGCTCGCCATCGAAGCTCTCGCCGGAAACAACAAGGAGATCCGGGCGCAGTACAGGGAGATCGCGCGCTGGTTCCCCAGTATCGCGATGCTCAGGAACCACGCCCGCGGCCTCGTGAAGGTGATGACGGCTGCTGAAAAGCAGCGCGCCTTCCCTGTCGGCCGCACCATCCCGGCGCCGACCATTCTGCTCTGGGCGATGCGCGAGGTGCAGCGCTCCCCCGACCCCAGGCAGCGCGCCAGATGGTGGATGTACCGCTCATCCACCACGCCACCGGCCGCCGCGGACGACATCACCGAAGCCGTCCTCGCTGTCCCAGCCCCAATCAACAACGCCTACTGGGAGTGGCGCAATCCATGGGTCCTTGGGCCCTCTGACGACTCTGAGGGCGAGTCTTCTGACGACGAGTCCACTGACGACGAGTCCAGTGACGAGCCCTCTGACGACTCTGACGACGAGGTGGATGAGGTAGTCGTCCTCTCCGACGACGAGCCTGAACTGCAGATGCTGGCTCCCGTCCTCGACGCCGTGAAGGGGGATAGGAACCGCCCAATCCACGTGGATGCGCTGCCAGAGGTGGACGATCTCCCAGACGGCGTCGTCGTGAAGCAAGAACAAGATGGCGGTGAGGATGATGTGCTGGAGCCGGCGCCGGGCAAGAAGAAGAGGGCGGCCGTGACTGCGATGCGCCGCTCGCACCGCCTGAAGATGCTGAAGAAGGAGGAGTGAACTGCTGCACTAATATTCAGTTTCGTCAGTCCTGAACTTTCTTAAGTGCAGTAAGTTCCTAGGTTCAGTTTCGTCAGGCACTATCTACTAGTAGTTCATCTTTATGTCAGGCACTATCTAATAGTAGTTGCTATCTATGTCAGACTATGAATGGCAGTACTATCTATCTATGTCAGACTATCTATGTTAAGTTATTTGTCAGACTATCTAAGCTAATTGCTATATATGTTACTTGCTACTTCCAACTATGTCACTACTGTCAGTTATCACACATGATATAAGCAGAGTAAAACAACCTCATCATAGATAAAACATTCTTACTTACTTAACTTAGCATGAGTACTTAGCATAGTAGGTCTTAACATAATAGTCATTACATCATAGATAAAACCAAGTAGTTCTTAAACCATAGCAATACCTCCCTCCCTCATACCATTCTGAAAGCACATGAAACTTTCCCAAAATATACACCTAACATGCATGACATTCCAAGGCCAGTTATATATATAGGCCTACTAATTACTTAACCCACAAACCAACCACTTCACTCATTCATAATTGCCTTGATCCTCTCCAGCTTAGCTTTGCTGTCATGCCCAGCATTGAGCAGATCAGCAATAAGATACTCTAACTTCTTCTTCTCTTGCTTAAGTAGGTCCCTGTCCCCCTCCACTTCCTTCATGGCCTTCCTCATGTTCTGAATGATCTCTGCTTGGCTTTGAAGAATGCACCTTTGCTCCTTGGCAAGCTTCAGCTTTTCCATACTTAACTCAATCTTTGCCTGATCCTCAAGTTGTTTCTTCTTCTCAGCTAGTTCATTGATTGCCTGACTGGTATAGTCCATGTCATGAGACATCTTGCCATCTTGATAGTCAAATAGGTTGGATACATCTTCCACCAACTGGCTGTAGTTGTTTGACAGGAAATCAATTTCCTTCTGTAGCTTGGCCACCTCTTTCTCATGGGCTTGTTTGTCATTCACCCCGCCCAAGTTCTGCTCATGATACATGTCCCAAATCCTGGTTAGGCACCTTTGTAGAATCTCTGGCCAAGGACCATCCACCCACTCCACAACCCCACAGTTCACACCTTCATCCTACAGAAGCAATTATTTATAATTAAGCACAAAGCACTTAGTAACAAACTTAGTACAGAAACCAAAAGTCATAAAGTCATTTCATTTAACTGAAACCCTTTGTTTACATCAATATGCACCTGACTTAGCATCAGAGATAAATTCAGTTAACAGCTACATTTAGCAACAGAGATAAATTCAGTTAACAACTACATTTAGCAGTAGATATAAATTCATTTAACTCTGTTCTTTTTCAGTTAACACCTACTCTGTTCTTTTTCAGTTAACAACTATATTCTCAGGTTCATAATACACTAAAGATATCTGCTTGTAGGTGTTATCAGGTTCAGTCATGTATTGAATTCAGTTAACTAAAGATCTACTTTCATATATAGCTTCCACATGCTGCAGCACACATCTCTGCACCACATGCTGCACCACACATCTCACATCTCCAGCAGCAAAACACATCACACATCTCCACCAGCAAAACAAGTTAGCGTTCAAGATTTAATACCTGCTGCATAGGACAACCCAGGAAACGCCTGCCAGTCAAAGAACCTTCAAAAGCCACCATCTTCTTCGGCCTCTGATGATGCATCATGCACGTCGGCTCAGATTCAGTGTAAGAACCACAAAAAGATGGTTCCACCACAGTGTCAGGGGTTTCCTGCAAAAGAAACTTCGAATCAAACCAAAAGCAAATTGGAATCTCCAATTTGGATGAACTAACCCTAACCCTAACTCTGTTCCACCATTATGCACTTACAAATAGCTGTTGATCCAATGAAACCATGTTGATGTCCTCGTCCGAGCTGTCCTCGTCATACCAGGATGGCATCCTCACCTTCGACCGGTAGCAATGGCCGCGGCGGCGACGGCGATAGGCTGACCTAGGTCAGAGGACCAGGGAGAGGGAGAGGGAGAGGATGGAGTGAGGACGAGTGAGAGCGAGCGAGGAGGAGGAGAATGAGCGGCTGAGCTCGCTCTCACTTATTGGCCCACCGACAGGCGCCGTTCCAACAGCGGACGGGCCGTTAACGGCCGTCAACGCGCGGCGGCCGTCCGTTCACCAGCGTGGCGACT
Source organism: Triticum aestivum (assembly GCF_018294505.1). NCBI lineage: Eukaryota > Viridiplantae > Streptophyta > Magnoliopsida > Poales > Poaceae > Triticum > Triticum aestivum. Next base: position 724,368,012 of record NC_057813.1, read on the forward strand.
GATTCGCGGGCCCAACCGGTCAGAAACGGGGTTAGCGCGGGCGAAGCGAGCGATTTCCCGAGTTGGTAGTTTTTTGCCACGGTTTAGTCCAAATTTGGTAGTTTTTCGCACAAAAACGTAGAGTGGTAGTTTTCTGTCACGTTTCCGGCAAATGTGGTAGTTTTTGGTTAAATACTCGACCATCGAAGACGATATGCAGGCAGTGTTTTCTTTTTTTCTTTTTTGGATCGAGGGGAACGACGAGGCAGTGTGTGTATGGTTAGCGAATGCCCAGGCCTGCTAGGCCCAGGACTACCGAACAGCCGTAAGCCCATTAGAAGGTGATGCAGGGTCTGCATCCGACGAACAATACATTTAAAGAAAATAGTACCACTGAAAGAAATATATAAAAATGTACAAAAAAAAGTTTAGAGAATCTTCTAGGCACATGCAGAATTTCAAGGTGTTTGGACATTTTCTATACTACTATATAGTATACGAGTAAATTGTACTCCCTCCCTCTCAGTTTACAAGGCGTGCGCGTACCCCTAGGTTGTCAATTTGACCAAACTAATACAGGCCATATATTACAAAAAAATACCAATATAAACTTCAGATGTTCTATTTTCAAATGGTCTAATTTTTGTGTTATATAATTTATATTAGGGTGATAAAATTGACAACCTAGGTATACGCGTAGGACTTGTAAACTGAAATGGAGGAAGTAATATGGACCGTTGGGGGCAATCAATATCGTAGGTGCGGACTATGGGGGCAATCAATATCCTAATATAGAGATAGTAGTTAGCAGGTAGCAGTGCATGTACAAGTCAAAATAGCAGTGTTACTTATGCATACAGAGGAAGGCAGACAGACAAACAGACCAGAAGATTAGTTTACAAGAAAGAAACTCCTTCTGGGATTATTATTTCATATATGTGCCTGTGCCCTTTCCTGGAGCGCCGATCAGCAGCAGCTCAACAAAGAACAGAGAGCACCCCCACTGTGGTATTGATGGGGAAATGGGGATTAAAAGCCTCAAGAAGAACAGAGCTTCTGTCTGTTGCCTCTTCATCTCTTCTTCACATCATTGAGGTGATGATCTTGTTTGGGGCTACATACATATGCGATCCGTAAGGCACGAGCGAGTAGCTGCGCACGTGGTTAAAGCATGCCACCAATCAAATCCCTGTGTAGTCGTTACATGTTTTCCTTTCTGGTTGATCTGATTCATATATTCTGCAATTTTGTTCTTCTGCACAGGCTTCAGACTGATGTTCTCAACATGTCCACAGTTCTAGATTCAGAAACCACTATCGGTGCATTGTTTCCAAAACCCACTGTCCTAGATTCATAAACCACTATGCTTAATTGGAGTCGGTCGGGTGAAACTCTCGACGAACATGCCGAAATAGGGTTTTCCCCCGCTTGGTATTCCAAAGCAACCAACTGATACAACCAACCAACGATAGGTGCTGGGGCGGAAGCAGCACAATCACACCCAAAAGAAACAAAAGAGAAATAACAAGAGAAAAAATGCCGACAACGGCGGATCGACGGAAATGAAGAAGCTTCACCACCACTGCGCCCACCTAAAAACTCCCACCAAGCTCCAAGGCTCCGAAGCACCGGTACCAATCAACACCTCCAAGAAGGACCGCGACGATGACGACGCTGCTGCCAAGGGTCTCCCCCGGTACGCGACGAGGCGAGAGGAAGGGTCGCCCTCGAGGAAGGTCCGGCGGCACCCACCGGCGTCGCCGCGTCGGTGTCGAACAGGCCGACGGGGGTTTCCCCCTATCCCAACCTTCACCTCGGATGCTCCAGAGCCTGCCACCAAACCGACCACCATCTTGCGCCACCGCGGTCATGAAGCCTCCACGCCGTCTCACCACGTCACCACGAAGTGAGGCCTGCACAATGGGGAATAGGAGCCGGGGCTAGGGGTCGCAGCACCGTCGGCACATGGGAGGGCACAACCTCCACCGTCAACGACGGTAGCCGACCGGACACAATAGCAGGAGCATACCAGGCCCATGGGCCCACAGACCCGGCCAGGACCTCCACGCACGTAAAGATCCCGCCATCGTGCTGCAGCAGGCACGCCGTCAGCGTCGCCGCCCCCCATCCGAGCTGCTTCTCCTCCACCCCACACAGACGATGACGAAGCCACGCCGGGGGGCCGGCACGCTAGAACCCAGATGGGCCCGTAGGGCTCAGATCTGGGCCGGGGGCGCGCCGCCGGCCAACCTGCGCCACCACGCCGTCTCGTCGCCAAGGGGCCACGCCACCACCTCGCTTACCGCCGGCCACCGCCGCTTGGTCGTCGGGCCGTCGCTGAGCCAAGGAGCTGCGCACGGGGGGACAGGCAGTCCCGCCGCCGCCAATACCACCCGGCCAGGCGTCGGGGGTGACAGGGAGGGAAGGGGAAACGACGCGACCGAAGAGGGGAGGGGCTCGCGCCGCCCCGGCCACCTCCCGGGGAGGCGGCACGGGGGCGGATCCGGGAGAGGGGAGAGGGGGGAGGAGGGGTGGCGGGGGCGGCTGGCGGCCGCCAGTGGGGGCGGCCCTAGGAAGGCCGGCGGCGGCGGGGGGCGGGTGGGAGGAACACAAGTACTAATGCAGAAACTTCTCTGATCGCGATGACACAGTATTCTAGAACATCATAACATAAGAAACCAAAGTTCCACATCTTCAGTCACAACTGAAATTTGAAGTGGTTCGCGATGACACAGTATTCTAGAAAAAGTATTCCCGGTGCAGAGTATCAGGGTAACTTATTCATCAGCTTCAGGTACATATGATGGTTGTTAAATAACAGTAGCGCTATTATACGTGGCACACCGAATATTTGAATATAAATAGTAGCACTTCTACAGTCGACAGAATTTTGACAAAAGCTGGCGGTTGTCCAGGGCAGAACGTTGCCGTGCTTGATGGAAAATATATACTACAATGATTGTTTGAAAAAACCAATACTACAATGGTTTGGCCATAGGTAAAAAGAGGTGGCAAAATACAATCACTTATTGCACAAATGAGATTTTTTTCTGGGAACAGAATGATAGCTAATAGTATTATAGGAGAGCTTTCTGATTACTAATGTGGCAGTTCAACATGGCAACAACTCCACTCCAGGTGATCTCTTCCCCGTCTATTTGTGCTGCGAGAATTCTGCAAAGAATCATCAAATTTTATTAATCCACCAGCTCATTCTTGCATTAGAAAAGAACAATTAAAGGGTTCCAGCAGCATAGGCATGTTTTTAGATTACAAACCTGCATCACAACTTCCATACTGGTATTCCCATGATTCTTTTTGTAGCTCTCTAATCTCTATAGATGGCATATTTCCACATCTTCGGTTTCAGCAGCATAGGCTTATCTGCACAGATCAATAATGTAAAAATTAGAGGAGTGATATTAATAAATTGAGAAATGATGATTTATTAGGTTAAGTAACATCTAATTTGCTCCAATTTTCTGCTGTGCGACAAGCGATGCTATTATAATCACCTAACTACCACATTTAATACTCAGTTACTCGCTAGTAAGGGGAAATAGAGAAGGCAAATTTCTGGTGTGCTTACCTTTATGATATTTGGCATCTATGTAGACATATCGTATGCTGCCCAGCCTTTGCTGCAGGCTTTCAGGGAGGGTCTTCAGCTCAGGGCAGCTCCTAGTCTTAAGACAGTTGACAGATGAGTATGCTTGTGGCCCATCCGGTAGGGATAACAGAGTATTGCATTTCAAAAGCTCGAGATGCTCCAACAGTGGGAGCCCTCTCGAGCAAGATTCCAGAGATGTCAACCCATGACATCAGTCAATTTTTAGTTGCTTGAGGGACGGGGGAAGATGGAGAACCCCTGTTAAGAAATCACAGCTCTGTAATACTCATAAATATTAGTTCTCCTAAATGCTGTGCCAGGCCTCCTAATGATGATGATGACACCTCCAGTATATTAGATGATCCTTGATGATTGGACGATGCTAATTGTGCCTGCTGCACACTCCTGCCAGAGATGGACTCAAGCTTACTGCAGTCATCAATTTCAATTGTCCTGAGAGAGGCAGGGACGTAGAAGACCTCAACCAGCAGAAGCGGGATTGGGTCAGGTTGGATCGATCTGCAAAAATGGAGAGAGGAAGTCGCGGATCCGATCTGGCTGAGGGGAATCAACGCGAAGTGGATCTGCATGCATGCGTGTATGGTGATCCCGTCTGTGTGAACTCACGCTGATTCCACGCGTGTGTGCATTTGATTCTGATTTGAAGTAAAAAGGAAAAAAAACACCCTCCGATCCGCTAATCACGCGCGGCCGTCAAGCATGCTAGCTAGCTAATTCTGCCGTTGTACGTTTCGGTACGTGCGCTTAGCTAACTTTTTTTCCCTTTTTTTCTTTTTTCTTTTTTTTGCGGGTGAAAGAAATTTTTATTTCTCACACATAAAGTGCCTGGGCATTACATAAGTCTGGTACCTCATCCGGTCCAGATCCCAACCACACAACCGTACGTTTATGAACTCTACCAAAGTTTGCAAGATAATGGCTCACACCGTTCTGCTCTCTACGGATATGAACTAGCTTAACCTCCCTTCCTCCTAGCATCAAACGCCGAATCCGATCGACAAGCATGGCAAAACGAGATCTATCCCTCGTCGGCGCTAGTATCGCATGTGCCGCCACCGCAAAGTCCGTCTCCATCTCAATAGGCAAGGGGGTCCATTGAAGTACCAAGTTGAGCCCCTCCATGCAGGCCTGCAGCTCGGCCTCCAGAGGATCCGAACACATCCGGAGTTCTCTGCACGAAGAAAAAATGATATCGCCCATGTCGCTCCGGAGGACCATGCCCGTACCAGCCTCTCCATTGTTGGCATTAAATGAGCCGTCGACGTTGAGCTTCGCCCACCCCGTAGCCGATCGAGACCAGCGCAGCGACGTGGTTGGTGCAGGAGCCTCGTGCTGCATGGGCCGGGTATGGCCAACAACATCCACCACCTGCTTCCCCTTGATCGGATCCGCATGAGGAGAATTCTGAACGCCCACCAATGAATCAACGTAGCTGATGAGGAAGTTCTTGGACACTTCGACTGGTGGTGGCTTCTTGTGGTGCACCATCTCATTTCGCACATACCAGCAGCGCCATAATGTCATCATGAGCTCCATCCTCTCCGTGTCCGGCAGCTCGCATAGGGCTTGGGCTAGCCACTCCGTCCCCTCCCGACGGAAGGAGGTGATAGCAGGTATTCCCCATTGGTCCGCCATAGCTTGCCAGAGTGCAACCGCCATTGGGCACCTGCAAAAAACATGGAACGTGTCCTCCGGCTCCAAGGCACAGAGAGGGCATACATGCACTACCAAGCTGATTATTTAGCTGACTACTAGGGATCAAGCCCTAACAAATTGACGCAATTACATGACAAATCTCATCCAACTCCATCACCGTATCGCAAGCTTACGAAGTAATTACTCACTCCCGGTGATGAACATCATGAAATTGTTGATAAAGAAGGGTTGATGATGACGACAACGGCGAATTCCCTTCTCCGGAGCCCCGAACGAACTACAGATCAGCCCTCCCAATGATGAACGGGAAGTGACAGCGGCTCCATATCGTAAAAACGTGATGGAACTTTTTCTCTAATTTTTTCTCCGCGAGACGGTATTTATTCAGTTGGAATTAGGGTTAACGAATGTCTTTGGGACCCACGAGCTCACAGGGCGCCCACTCATGGTTCCTTGGTGGCCCCTTTCCAGTAGGTCTATTCGCCAATAATTTTAATATATTCTGAAAATATTCTCCATAAACTTTCAACCCAAACTGAGAAGTTCTATTTCTGCATAAAAATAACACCATGGAATTCTGCTGAGAACAACGTCAGTCCGGGCTAGTTTCATTCAAATCATCCAAATTAGAGTCTAAAAAGAGACACGAGACACAAGAGACAAATAGAAAAGTGTTTGGGATGTATCAGCACACGAGACACAAGGTTTACCCAGGTTCAGACCATCCTACAAGGTAACATGCTTCGAGGCATACTAAAGGTGTGCTCGCGCCACCTCTTTGGACTGGACCACACCGTACTCCACATTGCTAGCTTTGCCTTGTCACCTAAGTAGGTGCGACACCTCCTTTATTTTTGGCGGGGGGGGGGGGGGGGGGGGGGGGGGGGGGAGGCGGAGTTGGCATGTGAAGGGGATGCCAAGGCATGAATTCTGGTGCCCAAATGTCATATCCTCATCAGCCATCAATCATGACTTAGAAGATTTGGAATTTATCAAAGGCTTGGGACAATTGGGGGTGGAAAGGTTGAGAAGACCCCGACACTAGGGCTTGGGTAACTAAAATGTTATCATCCATAAAAAAGGAGTGGAACCACGCGTACTTCTATTTGAAGTATAGAGCAACATTTTTCTATTTGTCATGCCGAAGACAGAGAGTGTTCCCTTTACCACGAAAACATGAGGCGGTCGTGGAGGGAGATGACATGGTTGTTCCTGCCGATTGGGAGGGAGATGTGATGAATCACATGGCTTTGGATGATCGTTGGATTGGTTTGATAAGGTTGTCCTTTCTAAAGGTGGTCAAGGAGGGAGATTAGCTGGTAGTTGTGTGGGATTATTTTCTACTCGAATTTTGTAGGGATTTCCTTGTGTGTGTTTTAACTTGGAGGATAGGATGTTAGCGCTACTCTTTGGCAGCGGCTCTTATTTTTTCACTCTTCTATCTCCATCCCATCCCTCGTAACCATGCAGGAGTTACAAGTCACATACCTTGTTGAGTATGAGATCTTCATAGTGCCCCACCCCGGAGAGAGGATGACACGGCTGAAGGAGCAACACAATAGACGACCGCCGTGAACGGCCCCAGATTCTGTCCTGGTAGAGTTGGCTCGACTCTATGAATTCGCAACCAGGATCAGTCATATGCCATTGCAAAAGGTGCGGCGGTCAGACCAACACATATACATACCTAAAGGGGGCATTGCCCTCCCCCGTCCTGCACTTCACCACATTGTATTTATTCAATAGTTGTTTATGGCGAAGTTCATGTATATAGAATCTCTATACTCTAATACAACATTGAGTAAACGAATATAGTTCTAAACTGTCAATAAATTCTCCATTACCTCATATAAAGATTTGGCTCTCCCACAAATGAAGTCTATCATCCGTCGGATGTAGATTCGATTGAAGAGATGAACACCTTCGTTGTCAAACAAGGTGTCCTAGAACCCGAGTATTCCGCATTTGTATATCACCGCCTTTTCGCCAGCAAGCAGTAGACCCACCGCTTGCTTCATTTCCTCTCTTGGCTGCGGCGAAGGTGCCGAGTTCTGCACAGAATATAACCACACAGAGAGTCTGAATCTTTATAGGGTAGGTAAGTATGCAAACAACTATGTGATAACATTTGTACCGAGGCATCTAAAGATATCTAGACTATTAAGAGTTTGAGACAATATTGCGAGTCAAAACTGGGATGCCACTTAATCTGGGAGCTGCCATCCCACACCAAGAAGATTATGCTAGCACTAAAGATGTAAATGATGCTGAATTTGTAGACAGTGACAATAAAGGTTGAAATGGTTTGTGGGGAGGATGGTCGAGGATGAGTTAATGGTTGTCAAGATGGTCACGCTAATTTCAGGGTGAAATTTGTAATGGAGTCCTATAGTAAGAAAATGTAGAGTTGACGAAGGTAATGTTGTAGGTGCAGATAAAGACTGCTTTGATATATATGGGGGCAGGGGGCACCCCAAAGAAAATGTAGTAGGACTCCCCCCTTGGTGCGCCTCCTCCATAGGCCGGCCGCCTCCCCACTTGCTCCTATATATATGGGGGCAGGGGGACACCCCAAAGATACAACAACAATTGATCCTTGAGATCTATTAGCCGTGTGTGGTGCCCCCCTCCACCATAGTCCTCCTCGATAATATTGTAGCGGTGCTTAGGCGAAGCCCTACGACAGTAGAACATCAAGATCGTCACCACGCCGTCGTGCTGACGGAACTCTCCCTCGACACTCGGCTGGATCGGAGTTCGAGGGACGTCATCGAGCTGAACGTGTGCTAGAACTCGAAGGTGCCGTAGTTTCGGTGCTTGATCGGTCGGGCCGTGAAGACGTACGACTACATCAACTGCGTTGTTCTAACGCTTCCGCTTTCGGTCTACAAGGGTATGTAGATTACACTCTCCCGTCTCGTTGCTATGCATCACCATGATCTTGCGTGTGCGTAGGAATTTTTTTGAAATTACTACGTTCCCCAACAGTGGCATCCGAGCCTAGGTTTTATGCGTTGATGTTATTTGCACGAGTAGAACACAAGTGAGTTGTGGGCGATACAAGTCATATTGCTTACCAGCATGTCATACTTTGGTTCAGCGGTATTGTTGGATGAAGCGGCCCGGGCCGACATTACGCGTACACTTACGCGAGACTGGTTTTACCGCCGTGCTTCGCACACAGGTGACTAGCGGGTGTCTGTTTCTCCAACTTTAGTTGAACCGAGTGTGGCTACGCCCGGTCCTTAAGAAGGTTAAAACAGCACTAACTTGATGAACTATCGTTGTGGTTTTGATGCGTAGGTAAGAACGGTTCTTACTCAGCCTGTAGCAGCCACGTAAAATTTGCAACAACAAAGTAGAGGACGTCTAACTTGTTTTTGCAGGGCATGTTGTGATGTGATATGGTCAAGACGTGATGAGATATAAGTTGTTGTATGAGATGATCATGTTTTGTTGAAGTTATCGGCAACTGGCAGAAGCCCTATGGTTGTCTCTTTGTTGCATAAGATGCAAGTGCCAAATAATTGCTTTACTTTATCGCTATACGATAGCAATAGTTGGCGAGACGACCATGTGACGACACATTGATATAGATCAAGATGATGAAGATCATGGTGTCGTGCCGGTAACGATAGAGATCATGATAGTACTTTGGAGATGGAGATCACAAGCACAAGATGATGATGGCCATATCATATCACTTATATTGATTGCATGTGATGTTTATCTTTTATACATCTTATTTTGCTTAGTTTGACGGTAGCATTTTAAGATGATCTCTCACTAAAATTTTCAAGAAGTGTTCTCCCTGAGTATGCACCCTTGTGAAAGTTCTTCATGTTGAGACACCACGTGATGATCGGGTATGATAGGCTCTACGTTCAAATACAACGGGTGCAAAACAGTTGCACACTCGAAATACTCAGGTTAAAACTTGACGAGCCTAGCATATACAGATATGGCCTCGGAACACGGAGACCGAAAGGTCGAGCGTGAATCATATAGTAGATATGATCAACATATTGATGTTCACTATTGAAACTACTCCATCTCACGTGACGATCGGACATGGTGTAGTTGATATGGATCACATAATCACTTAGAGGATTAGAGGGATGTCTATCTAAGTGGGAGTTCTTAAGTAATATGATTAATTGAACTTTAACTTATCATGAACTTAGTCCTGGTAGTATTTTGCAAATTATGTTGTAGATTAATAGCTTGCGTTGTTGCTTTCATATTTTTATTTTGATATGTTCCTAAAGAAAATTGTATTGAAAGATGTTAGTAGCAATGATGCGGATTGGATCCGTGATCTGAGGTTTATCCTCATTGCTGCACAGAAGAATTATGTCCTTAATGCACCGCTAGGTGACAGACCTATTGCAGGAGCAGATGCAGACGTTATGAACGTTTGGCTAGCTCAATATGATGACTACTTGATAGTTTAGTGCACCATGCTTAATGGCTTAGAATCGGGACTTCAAAGACGTTTTGAACGTCATGGATCATATGAGATGTTCCAGGAGTTGAAGTTAATATTTCAAGCAAATACCCGAGTTGAGAGATATGAAGTCTCCAACAAGTTCTATGGCTAAAAGATGGAGGAGAATCGCTCAACTAGTGAGCATGTGCTCAGATTGTCTGGGTACTACAATCGTTTGAATCAATTGGGAGTTAATCTTCCAGATAAGATAGTGATTGACAGAATTTTCTAGTCACCATCACCAAGTTAGTAGAACTTTGTGATGAACTATAGTATGCAAGGGATGACGAAAATGATTCCCGAGCTCTTCGTGATGTTGAAATCAACGAAGGTAGAAATCAAGAAAGAGCATCAAGTGTTGATGGTTGACAAGATCACTAGTTTCAAGAAAAGGGCAAAGGGAAAGAAAGGGGAACTTCAAGTAGAATGACAAGCAAGTTGTCACTCCCACGAAGAAGCCCAAAGCTGAACCAGAGCCTGAAACTGAGTGCTTACACTGCAAAGGAAATGGTCACTGGAAACGGAAATGCCCTGAATATTTGGTGGATAAGAAGGATGGCAAAGTGAACAAGGGTATATTTGATATACAGGTTATTGATGTGTACCTTACTAGTGTTTATAGTAGCCCCTGAATATTTGATACATGTTCGGTTGCTAAATATTAGTAACTCGAAACAGGAGTTACAGAATAAACAGAGACTAGTTGAGGGTGAAGTGACGATGTGTGTTGGAAGTGGTTCCAAGATTGATATGATCATCATCGCACACTCCCTATACTTTCGGGATTAGTGTTAAACCTAAATAAATGTTATTTGGCGTTTGCGTTGAGCGTGAATATGATTTGATCATGTTTATTGCAATACGGTTATTCATTTAAAATCAGAGAATAATTGTTGTTCTGTTTACATGAATAAAACCTTCAAATGGTCATACACCCAATGAAAATAGTTTGTTGGATCTCGATCGTAGTGATACACATATTCATAATATTGATGCCAAAAGATGCAAAGTTAATAATGATAGTGCAATTTATTTGTGGCACTGCCGTTTGGGTCATATCGATGTAAAGCGCATGAAGAAACTCCATAAAGATGGATTTTCGGAATCACTTGGTTATGAATCATTTGATGCTTGCGAACCGTGCCTTTTGGGCAAGATGACTAAAACCCCGTTCTCCGGAACAATAGAATGAGTTATTGACTTATTGGAAATAATACATACCGATGTATGCAATCCGATGAGTGTTAAGGCTTGCGGCGTGTATCATTATTTTCTGACCTTCACAGATGATTTGAGCAGATATGGGTATATCTACTTAATGAAACATAAGTCTGAAATAGTTGAAAAATTCAAAGAATTTTAGAGTGAAGTGGAAAATCATCGTAACAAGAAAATAAAGTTTCTACGATCTGATCGTGGAGAAGAATATTTGAGTTACGAGTTTGGTCTTCAATTAAAACAATGTGGAATAGTTTCACAAACTCATGCCACCTGGAACACCACAGCTTAATGGTGTGTCCGAACGTCATAAACGTACTTTATTGGATATAGTACGATCTATGATGTCTCTTATCGGTTTACCACTATCATTTTGGGGTTATGCATTAGAGACAGTTGCATTCACTTTTAAAAAGGGCACCATCAAAATTCATTGAGACAACACCTTATGAACTCTGGTTTGGCGAGAAATCAAAGTTGTCGTTTCTTAAAGTTTGGGGTTGCGATGCTTATGTGAAAAAAGTTTTCACCTGATAAGCTTGAACCCAAATCGGAGAAGTGTGTCTTCATAGAATACCCAAAGGAAACTGTTGGGTACACCTTCTATCACAGATTCGAAGGCAAAAACATTCGTTGCTAAGAATGGATCCTTTCTAGAGAAGGAGTTTCTCTCGAAAGAAGTGAGTGGGAGGAAAGTAGAACTTGATGAGGTAACTATACCAGCTCCCTTATTGGAAAGTAGTTCATCACAGAAATCAGTTTCTGTGAATCCTACATCAATTAGTGAGGAAGCTAATGACGATGATCATGAAGCTTCAGATCAAGTTACTACCAAACCTTGTAGGTCTTCCAGAATAAGATCCACACCAAAGTGGTATGGTAATCCTGTTCTAGAAGTCATGTTACTAGACCATGATGAACCTATGAACTATGAGGAAGCGATGATGAGCCCAGATTCCGCGAAATGGCTTGAGGCCATAAAATCTAAGATATGATCCATATATGAGAACAAAGTATGGACTTTGATTGACTTGCTCGATGATCAGCAAGCCATGTTAAATAAATGGATCTTCAAGAGGAAGATGGACACTGATAGTAGTGTTACTATCTACTAAGCTCGACTTGTTGCGAAAGGTTTTCGACAAGTTCAAGGTGTTGAATACGATGAGATTTTCTCACTCGTATCGATGCTTAAGTCTGTCCGAATCATGTTAGCAATTGCCACATTTTATGAAATCTGGCAAATGGATGTCAAAACTGCATTCTTTAATGGATTTATTAAAGAAGAGTTGTATATGATGCAACCAGAAGGTTTTGTTAATCCTAAAGGTACTAACAAAATGTGCAAGCTCCAACGATCCATCAATGGACTGGTGCAAGCATCTCGGAGTTGGAATATACGCTTTGATGAGTTGATCAAAGCATATGGTTTTATACAGCTTTTGGAAAGGCCTGTATTTACAAGAAAGTGAGTGGGAGCTCTATAACATTTTTGATATTATATGTGCAAGACATATTGTTGATTGGAAATGATATAGAATTTCTGGATAGCATAAAAGGATACTTGAATAAAAGGTTTTTTCAATGAAAGACCTCGGTGAAGCTGCTTACATATTGAGCATCAAGATCTATTGAGATAGATCAAGACGCTTGATAAGTTTTTCAATAAGTACATACCTTGTCAAGATTTTGAAATAGTTCAAAATGGAACAGTCAAAGAAAGAGTTCTTGCCTTTGTTGAAAGGTGTGAAATTGAGTAAGACTCAAGACCCGACCACGGCAGAAAATAGAAAGAGAATGAAAGTCATTTCCTATGCATCAGTCATAGGTTCTATAAAAGTATGCCATGCTATGGACCAGACCTATTGTATACTCTGCCCTGGTTTGGCAAGGGAGTACAATAGTGATCTAGGAGTAGATCACTAAACATTGGTCAAAATTATCCTTAGTAGAATAAGGATATATTTCTTGATTGTGGAGGTGATAAAAGAGTTCATCGTAAAGAGTTACATCGATAGCTTTTACACCGATCCAGATGACTCTAAGTCTCAATCTGGATACATATTAAAAGTGGGAGCAATTAGCTAGAGTAGCTCCGTGCAAAGCATTGTAGACATAGAATATTTGTAAAATACATACGACTCTGTAATATGACAGACCCGTTGACTAAACTTCTCTCACGAGCAAAACATGATCATACCTTAGTACTCTTTGGGTGTTAATCACATAGCGACGTGAACTAGATTATTGACTCTAGTAAACCTTTTGGGTGTTGATCACATGACGATGTGAACTATGGGTATTAATCACATACAGATGTGAATATTGGTGTTAAATCACATGACGATGTGAACTAGATTATTGACTCTAGTGCAAGTGGGAGACTGAAGGTAATATGCCCTAGAGGCAATAATAAAGTTATTATTTATTTCCTTATATCATGATAAATGTTTATTATTCATGCTAGAATTGTATTAACCGGAAACATAATACATGTGTGAATACATAGACAAACATAGTGTCACTAGTATGCCTCTACTTGACTAGCTCGTTTATCAAAGATGGTTATGTTTCCTAACCATGGACAAAAGAGTTGTCATTTGATTAATGGGATCACATCATTAGGAGAATGATGTGATTGACTTGACCCATTTCGTTAGCTTAGCACTTGATCGTTTAGTATGTTGCTGTTGCTTTCTTCATGACTTATACATGTTCCTGTAACTATGAGATTATGCAACTCCCGTTTACCGGAGGAACACTTTGGGTGCTACCAAACGTCACAACGTAACTGGGTGATTATAAAGGAGTACTACAGGTGTCTCCAAAGGTACATGTTGGGTTGGCGTATTTCGAGATTAGGTTTTGTCACTTCGATTGTCGGAGAGGTATCTCTGGGCCCTCTCGGTAATGCACATCACTATAAGCCTTGCAAGCAATGTAGCTAATGAGTTAGTTACGGAATGATTCATTACGTAACGAGTAAAGAGACTTGCCAGTAACGAGATTGAACTAGGTATTGGATACCGACGATCGAATCTCGGGCAAGTAACATACCGATGACAAAGGGAACAACGTATGTTGTTATGCGGTTTGACCGATAAAGATCTTCGTAGAATATGTGGGAGCCAATATGAGCATCCAGGTTCCGCTATTGGTTATTGACCGAGAATAGTTCTAGGCCATGTCTACATTGTTCTCGAACCCGTAGGGTCCGCACGCTTAAGGTTTCGATGACAGTTATATTATGAGTTTATGAGTTTTGATGTACCTAAGGAGTTCAGAGTCCCGGATGAGATCGGGGACATGACGAGGAGTCTCGAAATGGTCGAGACGTAAAGATCGATATATTGGACGACTATATTCGGACTTCGGAAAGGTTCCGAGTGATTCGGGTATTTTTTGGAGTACCGGAGAGTTACGGGAATTCGCCGGGGAGTATATGGGCCTTATTGGGCCATACGGGAATAGAGGAGAGAGGCCAAAAGGAAGGAGGTGTGCGCCCCCCCCCCTTTGGTCCGAATTGGACAAGGGGAGCAGCCCCCTTTTCCTTCTCCCTCTCCTCCTCTTTTCTTCTCCAACAAGGAAAGGAGGAGTCCTACTCCCGGTGGGAGTAGGACTCCCCCCTTGGTGCGCCTCCTCCATAGGCCGGCGCCTTCCCCCTTGCTCCTATATATATGGGGGCAGGGGGGGACCCCAAAGATACAACAACAATTGATCCTTGAGATCTATTAGCCGTGTGCGGTGCCCCCCTCCACCATAGTCCTCCTCGATAATATTGTAGCGGTGCTTAGGCGAAGCCCTGCGACGTAGAACATCAAGATCATCACCACGCCGTCGTGCTGATGGAACTCTCCCTCGACACTCGGCTGGATCGAAGTTCGAGGGACGTCATCGAGCTGAACGTGTGCTAGAACTCGGAGGTGACGTAGTTTCGGTGCTTGATCGGTCGGGCCGTGAAGACGTACGACTACATCAACCGCGTTGTTCTAACGCTTCCGCTTTCGGTCTACAAGGGTATGTAGATTACACTCTCCCCTCTCGTTGTTATGCATCACCATGATCTTGCGTGTGCGTAGGAATTTTTTTGAAATTACTATGTTCCCCAACAGCTCTTACACAAGAGTCAGACTAGATAGAGCTTTGTGCACTCCCGAGTGGGGAGCACGCTTTCCACTAGCGGCTGTGGAGCATCTAACAGCTGCTACTTCTGATCATTCGCCCATTAGAATGATGCGTGAGCCACCAGAAAGTATGCAAGTGCAGCGGCAGTTCCGGTACGAGTGCATGTGGGACGCGCATCCCGAGCTAATCCCCACCGTCTAACATGCATGGGAGGTGAACGGCCCTAATCTTACGGCTGCGGAAGTTCGAGCGAACTTGCAATCTCTGTCTAACAACTTGGGCGAGTGGAGTAAGTCAACTTTCGGCAGTGTCAAGGCAGAGATAAAGAGGTTGAAGAGATATTTGGAAAGATTGAGGAATGATCCGCTGAGGGCTGCACCGAGCCATATTGAGATTAAAACGAACGATCGCTTGATCGAGCTTTATCTTCGCGAAGAGATAATGTGGCGCCAAAGATCAAGAGTGGCATGGCTGTCAGAAGGGGATAGGAATACACACTTTTTCCATCTCCGGGCGTCCAGCAGAAGGCGCAAAAATCTGATCAAAGAGCTGCAGAAGTAGGAAGGGCAATTAACGAATGACTTATTCGAAATTCAGCAACTAGCTCTAGATTTCTACAAAACTCTGTACACATCAGAGGGGGTGGAGGGATTAGATGATGTTATCCAACATGTACCCTCAAAAGTCACCGCGGCTATGAATGACACTTTGTTGGCGCCCTATAAAGAAGAACAAGTGAAGAAAGCCCTTTTTCAGATGTTCCCAACAAAGGCTCCTGGGCCTGACGGGTTCCCCGCGCACTTCTTCCAACGGCATTGGGACATATGTGGAGCTGCGGTAACTCGTGCGGTATTGAGTATAGTGCGCGGAGAAGAAAGCCCAGAGTGTGTCAATGACACGATTCTGGTTCTAATCCCTAAGGTATCAAAACCTACTCTTTTATCTCAATTTCGACCGATCAGCCTATGCAATGTCTTCTACAAAATTGCTTCAAAGGTTTTGGCTAACCGGTTGAAGGTTTTATTGCTCGAGATTATTTCTGAAGAGCAGTCAGCCTTCGTGCCTGGCAGGCTTATAACTGATAACATAATTTCAGCATATGAGTGTTTGCACTTTATGAAGAGGAATAAGTCCAAGAACTACAATTATTGTGCTCTCAAGCTTGACATGATGAAAGCATATGATAGAGTGGAGTGGAATTATCTAGAAGCTATCATGAGGAAACTTGGTTTTGTAGCACCATGGATCAATACGGTAATGAGGATGGTTAGCACGGTATCCTTCCCAGTTCTGTTTAATGGAAGTAAATTGGAGGAATTCAAACCATCTAGAGGTATTCGTCAGGGAGACCCAATCTCTCCATACATTTTCTTGTTGGCAGTAGAGAACCTTTCGTGCCTGTTAAAATCTCAGAGTCAGTCATCCCAGCTCAGCGGCATCAAGGTGGCTCCATCGGCACCGTCGGTGAACCACCTTTTATCGCGGATGATAGCCTGTTGTTCTTCATGGCGAGTGTTGATGGAGCGGAGGGTGTGTCACACCTTTTGGATACTTACTGCAGGGCCTCAGGCCAAAGGATAAATAGGGACAAATCGTCTATCTTTTTTAGTAAGGGATGCCCTCAGATCGTGAGAGATGCAGTCAAGGGGTGCCTTCAGGTGCCTAACGAGTCATTAAGTGACAGATACCTGGGTATGCCTACAGACGTTGGACACTCAAAAAGGCACTTTCAAACATCTGAGTGATCGTGTATGGGACAAGGTGAAAGGTTGGACGGGCAAGTGTTTGTCCACGGGAGGAAGAGGTGTTGATCAAGGCAGTTGCACAAGCCATTCCGGTATACTCCATGTCCTGTTTCAAGCTACCTAGAGGTTTATGCGAGCACATAAATTCCATCATCCGAAAATTTTGGTGGGGCTGCAAGGAGGGACAACGGAAGCCGGCTTGGGTCTCGTGGGAAGTAATGACAAGACCAAAGTACTTGGGAGGAATGGGTTTCAGAGATCTGGAGCTTTTTAACCTTGCACTTTTGGCTAGGCAGACCTGGAGGGTGCTGCAAGAGCCGTCATCGTTGAGTGCGAGAATTTTGAAAGCCTTCTATTTTCCCAACACTGATTTCCTCGTGGCAGAATTAGGGTCACGGCCATCGCAGATTTGGCGTGCGATTTTGGAAGGACGAGACATACTAAAGCAAGGCATCATCCGAAGGATTGGCAATGGACAGTCGACAAGCATATGGGACCATAACTGGATTCCCAAGGAGGGATCGTTGCGGCCAATTGTGTCATTGGTCCAGAACCCTTCGGAGTTGGTCTCTGAGCTCCTTCTACCAGCAACGAGTTCCTGGAATAATGATCTTGTTAGGTCGATTTTCTTGCCAACAGATGCCGAGGCAATCTTGAGGATTCCAGTATGCACCAGCAACATTGATGATTTTTGGGCTTGGCATCCAGAGAAGAAGGGAAGGTTCTCGGTGAGCTTGGCTTACAAGTTTATGATCAAGACGAAGATTACCAGAGAGAACTGGCTTGAAGGGAGGAGCGGATCTTCGAGCAATGAAAGAGAAGAAAATGACTGGACCTCTCTTTGGTCCGTGAAAGTTCCATCAAAAGTTAAGGTCTTCTTGTGGCGTCTTGCCCGGCACTCGCTACCCACAACCGACGTCCTCAGTCGAAGAAACATGGCCACTCGAGACGCGTGCCCACTGTGTGGCTCCCCTGATTCCTGGAGGCACGCGCTCGTATCATGCTCCATGGCGCGCTGCACCTGGGCGTTGAGTGATCCAGAGCTGGTAGCGAAGATGGCGGACACCGGCGAGGCAAGTGCTAAGCACTGGATATTTCGCATGAGTGAGGAGGTGGATCACAGATTATTCACAAAACTTGTTGTCACACTATGGGCTATATGGTACGCCAGGAGGAAGGCCATCCACGAGGGGATTTTCCAGTCACCAATGCAAACCTCCAAGTTTGTTATCTCTTATATTGATGAGCTGCAACAGCTAGAGAAACCTGTCAATTTACAGATGAGGAATGTAGCGGCAAGTGGAGGGACAAGAAGCTGGCTAGCTCCACCAGAGGGGATGGTGAAAATCAATGTGGACGGAGCAGTTGCAAGACACAAGCGTGGAGGAGTTGTTTCTGCGGGGTGCCGAGACCAGACGGGACTTTATCTGGGTTCGGCGGCGGCAGTCTTTCGAGGTATTACTGATCCTACGACGCTGGAGACCTTCGCGTGCAGGGAGGCGTTGGCACTGGCGCTGGATCTTCAGGTGTCTAATATTAAGGTTGCTTCAGACTGCAAGGGCGTGGTACTGGACATAAACGAAGGGACGGCTGGTCCACACTCAGCTGAAATAGTACAACGTAGGAGCTCTTTTGAGTTAGTGTCTTTTATTTTTGAGAGTAGAAAAAACAACTTCGAGGCTCACAATCTCATCAAGTTCGCATGTAACATAGATGTAGGTCAGACATGTTTGATTGGGACTCCCCCATGACCAGACTATTGTACCTATGAACATTTCTATCATCTAATAAAGTGGCGAGATTTTCTCAAAAAAAAAAGCAGGCTACCGGACTTGTCTCAAAAAAAAGCAGGCTACCGGATTTACCTCAAAAAAAAAGGAGGCTACCGGATTGGATGCGACAACCGACAATCCCCTGTCAAACCCTCCAGGAGATCTAAATCCTCCGGCGACCACGCTGCAGCGGCGGCTTTGGGTCTCTTATTTTCCTCTCTTCCTCCGCGGAGTCGATCGATTCATCAGTCAGGACGACACCACCGAAAACTTTCTCTTCTTCCTCGACCACGCGACGATGGTATCCCAAAGATCACAATTTTTTTATTCTACTAGGTTTGTTCCTTTTTCTCCCGACTCTCCATCTGATTCCATAGTATGGCTCCTTTAGTTTTCCCCTAATCTCCATATTCAATACGTTTGAGAGAGAGTTCCAGAAGGTTGGCAGCGGAAAGGGATTGTTGGCAGCCACATCCTTCGGGCACGCGAAATCCAAAATCCTATTTGATGCACGCAGGCGTAAAAAGGAGGAGCCTTCGCTGAAGCAAGTCGCCACTTGGGCCGGCCCAGGTACGGATTTCGTTCGCTGCTGTTTTCCCTGTTTCTTGTGTTTTTTTTCGTTTTTCTTCTATGTTTTTTTTTTGCTTCCAGTTTTTTCACGGTTTTGGCCAGTTTCAGTTGTTTTGTTCCGTTTTTTATTTTTCTGTTTTGATTCCTTTTTGTCATTTCATTTTCTTTCATTTACGTTTCCTTTTTTATTTTCTGTTTCTGTTCTTCTTCTCATTATTGTGTATTTGTATAAAAAGTTCACCGTGTGTTACAAAAATCTTCAATGTATTAAGAAAATGCTCATCGTATATTATGACATAGTTCACCTTGCACTGTAAAATTGTTCATTGTGTATTACAAAAATGTTCATTGTATATTAGTAAATTGTTCAATGTATATTAGAAAATGTTCATTATGTATTACAAAAATGTTCATTATGTATTATTAAATTGTTCAACTTATATTAGAAAATGTTCATTGTGTATTACAAAAATGGTCATTGTATATTATGAAATTGTTCAACATATAATTAGTAAATGTTCATTGTGTATTTAAGTTTTGTTCATCATATATTAAAAAATTGTTTAGCGTATACCCATCAAATGTCCATTTTAGTATTTTAAGTTTTGTTCATCATATATTAAAAAATTTCTTCAACGTATATTATAAAAATGTTGAACGTTTTTTTTAAGGATTTTCCCCTGTACATTCTACTTTACGATTGGCGCTGCATGTAAAATTGTCGTCGTAGCTAGCTCGGCTGGTTAGCCTCACTTGATTCGAGCATGTGGTCGTCTGTTCGATCCCACGCATTTGGTTTTTCTTTTTTCGTTTTTTCGCTCACAACCAGATGATTGGGCCGGCCCGTGTGCGCGTTGCTTCAGCGAAGTCGCAACGATCGGACGCACACGGGCGGCGTACAGACGCTTCCCCAATTTAACACCCGGAACTGCTCATGGCACAAGGACCTGATCCCATCTGACCCCGGAATAGGGATGAAAACGGAGCGAAAACAGACGGAATTGAGTGCTACCACATTTGTTTTCATATTTTTTTTACGAAAGCAGAAACGAATACATAAACCCCGGAAATGAATACAGAAATAGATACTACCGAAAACGAACACAGAGCGAATACAAAGCAGACACGGAAACAAAAGTGGGTGTTGACCGGAACTTAAAAATCCCTTGAATCATAGAGAAATACACACAAACAGAAACAAATTTAATGAATTGTTAATTAACATGGTTACAAAATAATATCATTATGTTAGCAACTTATCGTAGTATTGTAGTAGTACTAAACAACTGCATATAGGGTCAAGCTGAGTATATGTGTGGTAGTAGAAGATGGGCCTCAAATGATTCATTCTACTAATTATGTCATTGTGTGTTGTTTGGTGTGGTTGGGCTACAAAGCAGCCATAGGTCTATGGTCAAAACGGAAATTCCGTATTAACGGAAACGAAAAGTTCCTTTTCCATGCTCGTTCCACTGGGAAACACTGTTCCGTTTTTGTTTCCATTTCCGCATAAATAAATTCCATTTCCACTTCCATTTTGCAAATTTCCATTTTCGTTTCCATATTTCCCCTCCGTTTCCATTTTTTCTTCGGAAAAACGAAAAGTTTCCACTCCATTTTCATCCCTACCCCAGAACGCCTCCAATCTCTCTTTCGCCATATTTTTAGCCGTCTCTCTTTTGTCATTATCTTACTTAGTCCATCTGTTCATGACTTAGTTGCAGAATTAGACTAATTTGTGCGTTTTCGTTAGGAGCAGTTTTTACATTGTTTATCCCTTCTATAGGAGAAATATTTAGTTCACAGATGTGAGTTGCTTTCGCATTAGATTTGTGGAAACTTTTTAAATTGTTCATAGGAAACGCCAATTTTCTTCGATTCATTTAGTTCATCAACCTAGGCTACTGTTGTTGCATGATTTTTTGCCAGTCTCCACACTAGGCAAAATCTTGCCCCCCCCCCTCTACGTTAGAATCCTGGCTCCGTCCCTGCTCATTCTTGACCTTCTCAAGCCTAGCCTTGGCCCCTGCTCTGAGATGCCACCTCCTTAGTGTTAGTGACGACGTCTAAGATGGCTAATAGCTTGTGCTCCAGAATCTCACGTCGTTCCTCCATGCCCTCCATCAACTTGTACTGGTTGAGGAGGCTGTCGGATGCCTTCTCCATCACGATTCTGACCAGTGTTCCTACCACCATGGTGGCCACCACCACCGCTACCATTGGAATACCAAGGACTCACGACAACAGAGGGAAGCACCAATATAGTGCAGGGTGGAGAAGAAGATTGCTTTCTTGCGAGGAAGATGGAAGTAAATGCTAGATAATTGACTCCAGCCCTGCCATGCCTTGTACACTTCACTTGCTACATGTTCTAGAATCCTCTAGTGTCAACACCTCTTGGTTTTCCTCCTTTATCTGCAGCATAGACCAGCTTAGCCTTGGGAGATGCTCAATGGTCAGTGAACTATTGTTTTTGTCCGTGTTAGTTCATTGGACACATAGTTTCTTAGCCCGGGGCCAAATGAGTCATACGCCAGACAAGGGGCTGGCCCATAGGTTGGGAAAAAAGTGAAATCACCGCCGTCCTTGACAAGAGAAGAGCCCCCAAATAACTGTGCTAGTAATTTCTATACTATTATATTGCGTTCAAAAAATTATTGAATACGTAAACAAAAAGCCTCAATATATAGAAGTGCAAGTTCACACCACAGAATAATAGTTTATGCATGTGGAAACAAACCAATCTAGTCGGCAAAGCCAAATTTAATTAGGTTGCCAGTCTTTTGATGGCAGTTGTGCATGTCATAATGAAATCTGTGAACTAGATATATATGTTTAAATTAATTCAGCCTTTTGGTTTGGGAAATTGGCACAAGGTCTGATATACATGAAATTTAAATTAAGAACATTATAGACGAGCACATAAAATAATCAAATCGATGATTACAACATTTTATATGTTCTGTGAAGATTACGACAATGATGATATACAAGAAAATACATGCTTATGTTGGCAACTTATTAGTTAACCAATTTAAAAGACACATTTTCCATACACTAGAAATTTCTGTAAATATACTTATCTAATACACTAGAAACCACTATTAACTTATTTGTTATAGTGTATGATTTACAAATCTATGTCATGATATTTAAAGATATTAAAATGTATATAAACAAACACACATATATTTGTATACACTACATAGCTAAGACAATTTTCAAAAATATTTTTGATTTTGTTACATTATTCAATTTAAATGTAGCATGGGCAAAATTTTCAACGATAAAAAAACATTATAAACATTATTTAGGAACCTTTTTATGTGGTTAGCTATGCTAGCTAAGTAATAATTAATTATAGTTGTTAAAACTATATTATGGTACAATTATTTGAAATAAGTATAAAAGTTTAATATAAATATAGTAACTTTGCCTTGGGTCCAAAAAATTATTCAGTTCCTCCCAACTCCAGTAATTATCAATGCACCTTTTTATATGATGTGTATCTATTTAATGTTCGTGCAAATGCCATTAACGATGTTTAAATATGGCCAACATATTCATTTTTCTTGAAAATGCCGAATGAGATCTTATTAAAGAGTCCGATGAATGAAGAATAATATAATCTAGTTGTTGATCTGGTAAGTGTTCTATAATTTTTAGAATTAACCATTTTCCAAATAATAATAGTATTTTGAAGTCAAGTTAAAAATGTCGATGTCCGGATTTCGAAACTATCATGCACAAGATGTTTTGATTTGAAAGATTTATCATTGCAGGCCAGGTCTACGTAACTATTTCAGCTTGTTGCATAATATTTTTATCCCATCTGTCCTAATTTCTACCTTTTTGTTCACTGCAAAAACCCGACTGAGTGGTGCATTACCGCTACACTAATTTACTTCAAAAGACTATGAACTACATGAGTAATTTAATTAAAAAGACTCAAAACAGATTATGACATTCGTTAGATTAGAGACATTTTGGGAATTGTCGATGAACTTTATGTAGGAAAGGCCATTTTTTAATGTTCCTATGTAAAACAACGTTGTCAAAAAGTCAGTACATTATTTTAATTTTCTCGTTACTGAATCATCAGTTTAATTTTGAATGATCTTGACCATTTTTTATGTTAACACTAATGTTTTTTTGATCACTTTATTTTTATATCAAAAGGGCCCTGCATTGCAAAGGGACAAAAAAATAGCACACACCCTTAACCCAATAACCATCACTCAAGACCATAATAGGTCCACATCCTTTATTTTAACGAGGCATCACATTTGTGTTGCCGCTTATCCTCATTCTCACCCTCGTCGGCGATGAACTCAGTGTTCATAGAAACCTAAACGTGTTTGAATGTGGCTAATCCTAAGGCGTCTCTCCCCCCCCCCCTCGCTCTCGTGATGAGAAGTCTGTTACTTTTTCTAGGTGCGCATATGTGGTTATCGATGTTTTCTTTCATTCCTATATGATTTCAGTGGTTGTTTATTTGCAATCCGGACCACCGCCGGCACGAAAGAAAAACAGACCATGCGCTATACATTATAAGGTTGCTTCAAAAATAATATTTCAAAAATATTTAATAGGTCAAAATAACATCCTATCCTGATTCTACATATTTTTATAATCAAATTACATATATAACATGTTAAAATTGAAGTTATTGTTTAGAAGATATGGATAATTTAGAAAAACATTTGATTGACTTAAATATCTTCCAAAATAATATTTAAAAAATATTTAGCAAGTAAACATAACACCATATTCAGATTCTACATATTTTTCTAATCAAATTTCATATATGACATGTTAAAATCGGGGTTACGGTTTAAAAGATATGGATAATTTAGAAAAACATTTGTTTGACTTAAATATCTACTGAATTGAAAACTATTTAGTAGTTAAAAATAACATCATATTCAGATTCTACACATTTTCTTAATCAAAATTTATAGATAACATATTAAAATCGGAGTAGTAGTTTAAAACA
The DNA here is from genome assembly GCF_018294505.1 of Triticum aestivum. NCBI lineage: Eukaryota > Viridiplantae > Streptophyta > Magnoliopsida > Poales > Poaceae > Triticum > Triticum aestivum. Next base: position 724,392,193 of record NC_057813.1, read on the forward strand.
TATGAATAACTTAGAAAAGCATTTGTTTGACTTAAATATGACCCATGGGTGAATTACCTAAAAATGTCAGGTTTTTTTTTGAAAAAATGTAAAATTAAGGTTCGGCTCCGACTTAAGTGTGTATTGCAGGTTAATTCACAGAAAGTGCAAGGGGTATTCTGTAAAATTGCATGACAGACCGCCAGAAGCATTCTTTAGTTTATTATTAGGTAACAGATGTAATGGTTGAATAATGCATTATGCATCCTCGTGGCTAGCCTTGCTGGGCCAGGTTAGCCAAAGGATTTAAACATGCTTGTAGTTTCATAATAGTGGTAATAAAAATTCAGTCTATGCATTGGTTTAATTATATTATTTTATTTTTCGCAAGAAAACTTCCGATCTATTCATCAACTGTTAAGGTAGTACAAAAAACACTAGAAGTAAAATTTACATGCAGGTCCGTAGACCACCTAGCGATGGCTACAAGAACTGGAGCGAGCCGAAGGCGTGTCGCTATCATCACCCCTTCATTGTGGGAGCCGGGCAAACATTGTAGTAGAAGTGAGTCAGGAAGTCGTCGTGCTAAGGCCCCATAGGACCAACGTACGAGAATAATAACCATCGCCGATAAAGAGAAGCGTATATCGGAAGGATCCAACCTGCAGAAACACATACATAAACGAAAGAAGACCGGATCTAGGCGGATCCACCGAAGATAATCGCCGACGGGATCCTACAAGATCTGCCGGAGACACACCTCTACACGCCCTGCGACAACGCTTGAAGCATCATCGGGACATGGCTAGGCAGGGAGAATCTTATTCCATCTTCAAGAAGCCGCCGCCTCGTCTTCTTGAGCATGACACTGAAAGAAATATGCCCTAGAGGCAATAATAAAATTGTTACTTTATATTTCCTTATCCATGATAAAGGTTTATTATTCATGTTAGAATTGTCTTGATCGGAAACCTTAATACATGTGTGAATACATAAACAAATAACGTGTCCCTAGTGAGCCTCTACTAGACTACACTGGTATAGCGACGTGCTATACAAACGATTTTTTACCCCTTTCCGCGACGGCGTTTGGAACCGTCACCAAGTGAGTGTGGGCGATTGGGGGGTCCTTCCCACATGACCCAGAAACCGTCGGGGATAGGCCCTCCTGGCACACTAGCTGTGGAAAAATGAGTTCGTATGCGATCTGGCGGGGCATCGAAACCCAATTGTTTCCGTTCGTATGTACATCCCACATGGTGAATCCCAGAAAAACATTTCCGCTCGTATGTATATCACACACAGTTTTTTTGAGTGGAAACGTTTGTGCAAGGTGGTCTAACGCAAACAGTTCTCTGCCGGAAGCCGTGTGTGATTGTTAGTTGATCGAACACGCCTACTTTCTAGAAACCGTTCGTGTTGTTTGAGTTCATCGCCCATGGTGCTGTCTGAGTAAACTTCTGCAATAGAAAACCCCAATAAGCAGGGTAATTTGCCTATTATTGATAATCCATGTACTAATCAAATTTATATTTTTTTATAAAAGCACACCAGATATTTCATATCCGTATAACAGCAACCAGGATTTCATAATCGAATTGCATCAGATAGCTTCAGCACTCAGTTCCGCCATTACACAACAACACCAAGTTTCACATGCAACATCAAAAACCTTTGGAAAGTAGCATCATACACGGTAAATAAACAAATGAATCTCATCTGGGAAACTATAGAAGCGGCAGGAAAATGTTAAGCCTTCAGTGATGTTGAATGTCCTTGCAACTTTAGGCCAGTGGCTATGGATAATTGCCTGCCCAACCTTCGTCCTCTTTAGCAAGACTTGAATATTGTACCGTGGGTGTTGAATGAATACCTTCCTCGCATCTTGACCATGCAGGTGGTTTGAGAGGTAATCATCGGTGAACTGCTTTGAAAAGTACTGAGAACAAAGATATGCAAACAAGGTAAAAGAGTTAGTACCATCCTATAGTTGACTAATGGCGCAAGTGGTAAAAACAAAGTAAAAGAGTTAGTACCATCCTATAGTTGACTGATGTCTTCTTCATTGTGCAAACGAAGATCTTGCTGTTATTCTTCGCAAGTTTCTTCATCCTAACAATCTTTCTGAGTTTCTTAACTTCACTGATATTCATGGACATCTCATTTTCCCATATGAAAAATGGGTCGAACAGTGGACCTACATGTGCAAGACCAAATTGTAAGAAACCTAAATATTAGAATGATTCCTGCAACTGCATAATAATGTTCTATTAGCCAAAGGACCATGCTTGAACAAACCTTGATGGTAAACCACAATGTCTCCCATTGTTTCCCTGCAACACACATCGGGAAGATCTTGATCAGGTTAACTGAGAGTTGTCATACTATCAGTAGAATATGTATTGAGTACAGCCAAATTCGATTTATTTCACATGCGTAACAATACAAAATTGTACCCACAGCAAATGAAAATCAAATTGCAGAACTGAACCAAACAGTTAAATGGATAGCAGACCAAATGAACCAAAATAGTTAACTAAGAACAACATTGCAGAATAGAAACATGTACTAGAAGGTAAGACAGTTAACAAAACAAAGAATGCTTGAGAACGCTACTACAAAATGTAGCAATTGTTGGACCAAACTGTTAACTGGACATTACATTTCAAAGGACTAAAGTGTTAATGAACATTACATTTTAGAGGACCAAACTGTAAACTGAACATTAGATTGCATATTAACATTACAGAGTACAAATCACTAGAAGGCATTGGCGGTGGCCTCGAGAAAACAACATGAACTTTATTTCAAAGTAGAAAACCGCGCGGCGGCGTCGACGGTGGCCTCGAAGACGAGGTTCTCCTCCAAGATCTGGCGGTCGGCACGCATGGCAGCCATAGCAACTTTGTGCGCGCGTGCGGCCGCGATTTGCTTCTCGGCTGCCTTATGCTACTGAGCTCCACGTTATACTGCATGCATAATGGTTGTGGGCGGTGCTTAATTGGAGGAGGAGGACAGTGATTTCGGCGGAAGGTGTCGCGCCGTCGGTCGGGGCATGTGGGACGGGAAGGGGGGAGGTTGGTGTGGGTGGGGTGTGTATTACCTGACCATATCAACGAGGCCACACAGCAAGAAGAAGGGTCGGTGGCGAGGAGGCTGCGCGGCAAGAAGAAGGTCCGCCAGCGAGGAGGCGGCGCTGCAAGAAGAAGGGTGGCCGGCGAGGTTGCGGCGCTGCAAGAAGAAGGGTAGCCGGCGAGGAGGTGGCGTGCTACCTCTTGAGCATGCGTTGGTTTTTCCCTTGAAGAGGAAAGGGTGATGTAGCAAAGTAATGTAAGTATTTCCCTCAGTTTTGAGAACCAAGGTATCAATCCAGTAGGAGGCTACAATCCAAGTCCCTCGTACCTACACAAACAAACAAGAACCTCGCAACCAACGCGATAAAGGGGTTGGCAATCCCTTCACGGCCACTTGCGAAAGTGAGATCTGATAGAGATAATAAGATAAGATAAATATTTTTGGTATTTTTACGATGTAGATTGAAAAGTAAAGATTGCAAAATAATGTAGATCGAAAACTTATATGATAGAAAATAGACCCGGGGGCCATAGGTTTCACTAGTGGCTTCTCTCAAGATAGCATAAGTATTATGGTGGGTAAAAAAATTACTGTCGAGCAATTGATAGAAAAGTGCATAGTTATGAGAATATCTAGGCATGATCATGTATATAGGCATCACATCCGCAACAAATAGATCGACTCCTGCCTGCATCTACTACTATTACTCCACACATCGACCGCTATCCAGCATGCATCTAGAGTATTAAGTTCATAATAACATAGTAACACATTAGGCAAGATGACATGATGTAGAGGGATAAACTCAAGCAATATGATATAAACCCCATCTTTTTATCCTCGATGGCAACAATACAATACGTGCCTTGCCGCCCCTGCTATCACTGGGAAAGGACACCGCAAGATTGAACCCAGAGCTAAGCACTTCTCCCATTGCAAGAAAGATCAATCTAGTAGGCCAAACCAAACTGATAATTCAAAGAGACTTGCAGATATAACCAATCATACATAAAAGAATTCAAAGGAGATTCAAATATTTCTCATAGATAAATTTGATCATAAACCCACAAATCATCGGATCACGACAAACACACCGCAAAAAGAGCTATATCAAATAGATCTCCAAGAAGATTGAGGAGAACATTGCTTTGAGATTCAAAGAGAGAGAAGAAGCCATCTAGCTAATAACTATAGACCCGAAGGTCTGTGGTAAACTACTCACAACTAATTGGGGAGGCTATGGCGTTGATATACAAGCCCTCCATGATCGATTCCACCGCCGGTAGAGCGCCGGAAAAGGCTCCAAGATGGGATCTCCCGGGAACGGAAGGTTACGGCGGTGGAAATAGGGTTTCATGGTGCTCCTGGATGTTTTCGGGGTACGTAGATATATATAGGCAAAGGAAGTCGGTCAACAGAGCCAAGAGGAGCCCAAGAGGGTGGTTGGGGGGGTGTCCACCCCCCTAGCGCACACCTCCCTGCCTCATGGCTTACTCGCTTGCTTCTTAACGTCCACTCCAAGTCTCCTGGATTACTTTTGTTCCAAAAATAACTCCCCCGAAGGTTTTGTTCCGTTTGGACTCCGTTTGATATTCCTTTTCTGCGAAACACTGAAACAGGCAAAAAATTAACAATTTGGGCTGGGCCTCCGGTTAATAGATTAGTCCCAAAAATGATATAAAAGTGTTTAGTTAAGCCCATAAACATCCAAAACAGGTAATATAATAGCATGGAACAATAAAAAATTATAGATACATTGGAGACGTATCAAGCATCCCCAAGCTTAATTCCTTCTCGTCCTCGAGTAGGTAAATGATAAAAAACAGAATTTTTGATGTGGAATGCTACCTAGCATATTTCTCAATATAATTTTCTTTATTGTGGAATGAATGTTCATATCCAAATGATTCAAAATAAAAGTTCATAATGACATAAACATAGTAATACTTCAAGCATACTAACAAGTAAGCATGTCTTATCAAAATAACATAGCCAAAGAAAGCTTATCCCTACAAAATCATATAGTTACGCTATGCTTCATTTTCATCACACAAAATACTCCCATCATGCACAACCCCGGTTTCACCAAAGCAATTGGTTCATACTTTTTAACGCGCTTAAGATTTTTTTAAACTCTCACGCAATACATGAGCGTAAGCCATGGATATAGCACTTATGGGTGGAATAGAATATGATGATGGAGGTTGTGTGGAGAAGACAAAAAAGAGAAGAAGGTCTCACATTGACGCGACTAATCAACGAGCTAGGGAGATGCTGATACGTCTCCGTCGTATCTACTTTTCCAAACACTTTTGCCCTTGTTTTGACTCTAACTTGCATGATTTGAATGGAACTAACCCAAACTGACGTTGTTTTCAGCAGAACTGCCATGGTGTTATTTTTGTGCAGAAATAAAAGTTCTCGGAATGACCTGAAACTCCACGGAAGTTATTTTTGGATTTAATAAAAAATACTGGCGAAAGAATCAAGGCCAGGGGGCACACCCTATCCACGAGGGCGGGGGGCTCTCCCCCTAGGGCGCGCCCCCTGCCTCATGGGCCCCCTGGTGCTCCACCGACCTCAACTCCAACTCCATATATTCACGTTCAGGGAGAAGAAAAATCAGAGAGAAAGATTCTTCGCGTTTTACGATACGGAGCCACCGCCAAGCCCTAAACTCTCTCATGAGGGCTGATCTGGAGTCCGTTCGGGGCTCCGGAGAGGGGAATCCATCGCCGTCGTCATCATCAACCATCCTCCTTCACCAATTTCATGATGCTCACCGCCGTGCGTGAGTATTCCGTCATAGGCTTGCTGGACGGTGATGGGTTGGATGAGATTTACCATGTAATCGAGTTAGTTTTGTTTGGGTTTGATCCCTAGTATCCACTATGTTCTGAGATTGATGTTGCTATGACTTTGCTATGCTTAATGCTTGTCACTAGGGCTCGAGTGCCATGATTTCAGATATGAACCTATTATGTTTTTATGAATATATGTGAGTTCTTGATCCTATCTTGCAAGTCTATAGTCACTTATTATCTGATATGATCCGACAACCCCGAAGTGACAATAATCGGGATACTTCTCGGTGATGACCGTAGTTTGAGGAGTTCATGTATTCACTAAGTGCTAATGCTTTGGTTCGGTACTGTATTAAAAGGAGGCCTTAATATCCCTTAGTTTCCATTAGGAACCCGCTGCCACGGGAGGGTAGGACAAAAGATGTCATGCAAGTTCTTTCCCATAAGCACGTATGACTATATTCGGAATACATGCCTACATTACATTGATGAACTGGAGCTAGTTCTGTGTCACCCTATGTTGTAACTATTACATGAGGAATCACATCTGACATAATTATCCATCACCTATCCAATGCCTACGAGCTTTTCACATATTGTGATTTTCTTAGTTACTTTGCCGTTGCTACTGTTACAATTACTACAAAACTGCTACTGTTACTTTTTCTACTATTACCGTTACTTCCATACTACTTTGCTACTAAATACTTTGCTGTAGATACTAAGTTATCCAGGTGTGGTTTAATTGACAACTCAACTGCTAATACTTGAGAATATTCTTTGGCTCCCCTTGTGTCGAATCAATAAATTTGGGTTGAATACTCTACCCTCGAAAACTATTGCCATCCCCTATACTTGTGGGTTATCAAGACTATTTTCTGGCGCCGTTGCCGGGGAGCATAGCTCTATTCTTTGAGTCACTTGGGATTTATATCTACTGATCACTATGAAGAACTTGAAAGACGAAAGAACTAAGATTTATCCCTCGACTACGAGGGGAGGTAAGGAACTGCCGTCTAGCTCTGCACTTGATTCTCCTTATGTTATGAGTAAACTTGCGACACCTAAACCTGCTTCTGCTATTAATTCTGATATGTCGCTTATTGATGATGCCACTTCTGCTGTGCATGATACTTATGATGAAACTACCACTACTAGGGAAAACCCTAGTAGTAGCGCGGGTTTAAAGCCCACTAGTAGCGCGTGCTACTGCGCTACTAATAAGGTGCTACAGCTATTACTTAGCAGTAGCGCATGTGACACGCGCTACTGCTAAGACACATAGCGCCAACGCTTCTTCTCTCCCGAGCTGCTGCTAATCTAGCTAGTTGCAGCGTGTTTACTATCCATCGCTACTAGTATTCTTTCTTCCTTTTTTTTCTTTTTAGTGTATTTATACGCCGTTATACAAATTTTGGTACAATACCAATTATGAGGTTTATATCATTATGTCCATAATAGTGTGTCAAATGTAGGTGGATTAGGTTCAAGTGGAGGCAATATGTGGTGCATGTCAAAAGTATACTACTAATCCAAACTTGATCTAGTTTGGACTAGTAGTACTTTCGATGTGCACCACATGTTGCCTCCACTTGAATCTAATCCGCCAGCACAAGCTATTTAATCATTACCATAGTCATTACCACCAACAGTATTTATTTAATCACCATAGTCATAGTGTTGCACATAATCATCTTCAAACTCATTCTAGCTAGCTAATCACCACCAACACTAAATTCGGTAGCTATCTAATCACCACTAACGCTATCTAATAATAATCATCATAGTCATTACCACCAACACTAGCTATTTAATCATCATAGTCATAGTGTAGCACATCATCATCTTCAAACTCATTTCTAGCTAGCTAATCACTCCTGCCGCTCTCTCTCAGGTAAAATAACATAAAACATGTGTAGCTATCCTCTTTCATCAAGTTGGAGCATGCAGATGAACCTGTCTCCTAATCGTGGGCTGCGCTTATGATTGCTGCCCCCAAGTACTTCTCTGCGCTCCTCCATCACAAATTTGGTCTAGTCTTTCACTATTAAGAATTCGTCGCTAATCCGAAATTCACTAAAGTGCATTGTAGGATATCTTGGCCATAAGCTAACAATACTCATGGTACCTTTAGTCTCGATCCCATGAGGCACAACATTCATTGGGAGTCCCTATTGAAGAACTTCGTATGATAACATACTTAGCAATGAAGTTTAGCTTAAAAAATAATGTATGGAAAAGATGCACTATGGACATATAGTAAAAATCTTACAATCTTTCCAAAATAGATGTGACCGTAGTTCATTACGAACACTATTGGTCGCACGTTTTTAGTACTAGCATTTCTAAGTGCAGGAAGAAAATTTGTCTTGACAGTATCAAGATCCGCAAGCCATGAAACATAATGACTTAGCTCCTCGCAGTTTAGTTCAGCCCCGGGACAGTAGTAGGTCCTTTCTACCAAGCGATGGACATGTTTGCTTGAACGGAAATAAGCTGACAATAGGAATTAGTTGTCAACTACTTTTGAATAAATAATATCAGAGACATAAATATGGTTGAGAAACTCACATAATGGTATAACTGGAGGTGTCTTCACATCGACCCAGATGTCGGTATTACCTTCAATATCATCTTCCAGACGAATATCAAAGGTGATAACCATATCAGGCCCAAATGCATAAGTCTTGCATAGTGCTCTCCATGTTTTGCATCCAAAATAGGTGTAGTCGTCTGCGTTGTATAATTTTGCGTGGAAAATATAACCTTGCTCAGTTTTCAAGTGAACTTTCTTTACCTCCATAGTACGACTGAAACCTATCTTATCCAATACAAAAATTCTTGCATGGCAGGGGATATGCTAGTAGAATAGTAAAAAAAATTATAAGTTGAAGCAAATGAAGCAGATGTCATGTTTAATTACGAAAAAAGACTTGTCGTTGTGACTTACTGTATCCACTTCGAAGTTCTCGTCCAGCTTGATGCTGAAGTGCCTATCATCATCTAGGAAGATTCCGTCACACAGGCCGCGCTCGTCTTCGAAGTATTTGCAAATACCGAAATCCTTTTCGTCGTTAGACATTTCCTATGTTCATAGTTGAAACATTAATTGAAAATCGACCGAAGACAACTACCAGGATACTCAACACACAAATCCGGGGCACTCGATATTTTCTACATATTCTAGCACAAGTCATGCCAAAATTCACGGAAAAATCCGGCATGACCTTTGCTAAAATAGGACATATTGAGTGCCTGAAATTTGCCGGAACGGAAATGAATCAACACTCCGGCAAAACATAGGCTACTCGAAGGTGCAACTTGCAAACATGACCGACCACTTGGGCAAGCACATATCCTATTTGAGCAACACAATATATACATTTCAAAATATCTTATAGGACTCAAATTAGCATGCATTCAATAAGCAAAAGTAAATCATCTCATGCATCCGTACATCGTCGAATATTATCACTAATACATCCCAAATAATATCATACATATAACATCACTAATTACCATCTAATTTGATGAACCTAGGGGTGGAAAGTGGTAGTGGATATTCCAATTATCCAACTTAAAAGTGAAATAAGTGGTCAAATTTTACTCGTTTTATGATTCATCTTAGAAATTTGATTCGTTTCCACCCTTACATGAACCCTAACTAATTTGAGCCGCATCCGCATCCGATTCGTTTCCACCCTTACATGAGCCCTAACTAATTTGATGCAACTAAAATATGAAGAAACCCTAGGCAGAGGTAGGGAAGAGGGAGGAGCAGGCGTGCTCACCTTGGGTGCCTGCAACGAGGGAGGGGCAGGCGGCGTCGAGGTCGGGGTCGGGGCTCGGGGACGCGGCGGAGGGCGGCGTCGAGGTCGAGGTCGGGGCGGCGTCCGGGGCGGCATTGAGGTCAGGGGCGGGGGCGGCGTTGAATCCGAGGTCGGGGCAGCGTAGAAGGTGTGCAGAGAGCATGCGACGGCCAACGGGTGACGGCGGCGGTGAGAGCGGAGGAGTTGGATTTGCGGGAAGTGGCCGTGGGCAAGGACGAACCCCGTGGTTAAGTCAAAAGTAGCAGTAGTGCGTTCCGGAAAGCGCGCTACTGATACGTTAGCTACAGCGCTTTCTAGGATACGCGCTACTGCTACTCCTTTCTCTTTTTCCCCTTTTTCATTTATTTTTCTTCACGTTTTATTTTTTTCCTTTCACCTTCTTCTATTTGTGTCATTTTCAATTACCTTTCTATTTGCTTTCCATTTAATTTTATATCCTTTAGCAGTAGCGAGTTTAGAATAAAATGTGCTGGTACAAAGAAAGTAGCGGTAGCGCGGTTCGTTATAGATCACTACTACTATGTGTAGCCTATCGGTTAAGCCGTGGGAATTTTAGTAGTAATGTGTTTAGAATGAGGCGCGCTACTGCTAGAACTTTATCTGTAGCGCGGTTTGCACATGCGCGCTACTGCTACTTAGCACCAGCGTGCTTTTTTGACCCACGCTACTGCTAAAGTTCTGTGTATAAGGTTTTCCCTAGTAGTGTACTTCTATGCTTGATACTACTGTGCCATTTGGTGAATTTCTTGATGAACAACTTGCTAGGGCTAGGGAGAATGAAATTATTGAAACGGATAATATTGATGATAGTGATGATGAAGGTTCTCCCCCTAAATATGAATTGCCTATTGTTCCTCAGGGTTATGTTATGGATGAAGAAACTGCTAGAGATTTTCTTGCTTGCAATGATAGATCTGATCTTAAGAAATTATTAGCTAAGTTGAAGCAAAAGTCTCTGAAGGCTAGAATGAAACATGATCCCGCTTTTGCTACTTCACCTATGTTTCTCACTGATAAGGATTAAGAATTCTCTGTTGATCCTGAGATAATTACTTTGGTTGAGTCTGATCCTTTTTATGGCAATGAATCTGAAACTGTAGTGGCACATCTTACTAAGTTAAATGATATAGCCACCCTGTTTACTAATGATGAGAAATCTCGCTACTACTATATCCTTAAAATATTTCCTTTCTCATTAAATGGTGACGCTAAAACATGGTTTAATTCTCATGATCCTGTTTGTGTGCGTAGTCCATAGGATATGATTTACTATTTCTCTGCTAAATATTTCCCCGCTCTTAAGAAACAAGCTGCCTTAAGGGAGATATATAATTTTGTGCAAATCGAAGAAGAGAATCTCCCACAATCTTGGGAGAGGCTTCTCCGATTACTTAATGCTTTGCCTGATCATCCTCTTAAGAAAAATGAAATACTTGATATCTTTTATAATGGACTAACCGATGCTTCCAAGGACCACCTGGATAGTTGTGCTGGTTGTGTTTTCAGGGAAAGGACAGTTGACCAAGCTGAATTGCTATTGAATAATATGTTGACAAATGAAAATAATTGGACACTTCTTGAACCAACTCCTAAGCCAACTCCGAAGAAAAGAGGTGTTCTATTTCTGAGTCCTGAAGATATGCAAGAGGCAAAGAAATCTATGAAAGAGAAAGGTATTAAAGCTGAAGATGTTAAAAAATTACCTCCTGTCAAAGAAATACGTGGCCTTAATATACCACCCATTAAAGAAATACACGGTCTTGATAACCCGACATAGGTAGTGAAGGTAAATTCTCTTTATAGGTATGATAAAGTTGAAATCCCGTCTACTAAGTTTGCTAGCCAATGCTTGGATGAATTTGCTGACTTTATGGCTAAACAAGAAAATTTCAATGCTTATGTTAGTAAACAATTGAAAGGTAATGCTTATATGATTGTATGATTGAGTGATTATATGTCTAGAGTTAAGGGTGAACTTAAACTCACTAGTAAACATGCTTCGGTGGTTACCACTCAAGTAGAACAAGTGCTTAAGGCTCAGAATGAATTGCTCAATGAATTAAATGATAAGAGAAATGATAATGTTGTTAGAGTTATGACTAGAGGTGGTAGAATGACTCTGGAACCTTTGTATCCCGAGGGCCACCCTAAGAGAATTGAGCAAGATTCTCAGGGAAATAATGTTAATGCACCTGGTCCTTCTAAAAAGAAGAAAAAGAAAGATGATAGGACTTTGCATGCTTCTAATGAACCTGTTGTAGACACACCTGGAAATCCTAATGATATTTCTATCTCTGATGCTGAAACATAATCTGGTGATGAACATGAACCTAGTGATAATGCTAATAATGATGTTCATGTAGATGCTCAACCACTACAAAAAAATACACTTCCCTGATGATACGTGTTTGTCACAGTAGTTCGCGTTCTCTGTCATGCATGTACATCCATGACGATTTATGACAGAATCAAGATAGTCATACCTGTGCTGTCGTAGAAGTGTTCCATGACATTACCAAAATTATCATCACGGAAGTGTCCACTTCCATGATGATAAATCGCGCGTCACAGAAGTGCTTTTGTCAAGGGTGACCGACACGTGGCATCCACTGTAACGGAACGCCATTAAGCTATCGTGTTGGGTTTTGGATCCGATGATCTGTTAACAGCCCGGACCAATGGGGATTTTCCACGTGTAAAATCATCATTGCCTGGAGAAAACATGTGTCGGCTCATCGTTGGGACAGATGTCATCCACTCATTTGACAGAAGGCGCCTATGATACGTCGACATGTGGCACAGCCCAACAGAGGCCCATTCCTGTGAAAAGGCCGGCCCGTTTGACTTGGTCAAAAGGTGGTGGGCTGGCCCATGGAAAGCATGTTAACGGCATGTTCGCATATAGCCCATTTACAACCCGCTAACCCAAGTCCCGTTCGCCCTATCTGAATTAGGCCCAGTAGCGTCATCTGGGCCATCCAATATGATTCCAGCCCGGTTGTCGGTGTCAAAACCGGCGGATCTCGGGAAGGGGGTCCCGAGCTGTGCGTCTTAGGATCAATGGTAACATGAACACAGGATTTTACCCAGCTTCGGGCTCTCTTGATGAGATAATGCCCTACATGCTGCTTGATTGACTTTAATGAGTATAGGAGTTACAAGAGTTGATCTACCCCGAGATCATATGTTGTGGTCTAAACCCTAGAGGTATGATGATTAATGTCATAATCTATCGACTAGCCTGGCCTCAGTTTATATAATGTACCAGAGGCCTAGGATAACAAGAGTCCTAGCCGAATACGCCGGTGGGGAGGAGTCCTTGTCTTGATCACCAAGTCTTGTGGAATCTTCCTTGTATGCGGCAACTGTCCGAACTGGCCCATGAGTATATGGCCATGGGGGTCCTCGGCCCAATGTAACTGATCGGGAGACGACGTGGTGAGTACCCCCTAGTCCAGGACACCGTCAGTAGCCCCCTGAACCAGTCTTGAAGTTGGGGACGCTCCTCGATTCTTCCGAACGGTTCTTCATCTTCAGTCGTCGGTCTTGAAAACTGGTTCAACAAATCTTCTCATCTTCGATCTTGAGGATCGCAAAGTAAATCCGAAGAGTTTACATGTCGGGTATCCGAGGAGCCCCTTTAAGTTTCTGGCCTTTATAAATGCCTTGTTATTACTATGCCACACCTCGGGTTTGAAGTTATTCCCGGGCGGCAGTGTTCTTTTGCATCCGAGCTCCAACGCCGGATTGCATTCGAGGTATCTTTTGCAGCCAAGCACCAACGCCGGACTGCTTCCGAGCTCCAATGCCAGAATGTATCCGAGCTCCACCGCCGGACTGTGTCCAAGCTCCAACGCCGGACTGTATCCGAGCTCCAATGCCGGACTGTATCCGAGATGTCATAGATCATCTTGGCTCAAAAATGTTGAAGGAGTTTAGCCGAGCTTAATGCTGGGAATGCCCTCTATGGAGCCAGCCACTGGTGCCCGAGCTTTATGCCGGACAGCGTCCGAGGTGGTGCAATTTATTCTCTGTCAAGATATATAGCCAGTAGCCCTCAATGTGTGTGCGTCGGTCTAAAACCCGAGATGCACCTGAAGGAAAACATGAAACCGCTGATCCTAGTAGCCCCTGAGACTTAGGTCGATGCGCGAAATCAGCCTGAGGATCAACTCCTAGCTCGGCAGCATACATAGGAATAGAAACGTAGTGTGCAAAGTTCTCCAGACTCAGGGTGGGTGTGGCCGACCAACCTGAGGATAATAATCTCCTCGAAAACTATATTGCACTTTAAATTTTCTGCATTGGATTGCCAATGCAGTAGCCCCCGAGACACTAGTCGGGTGGCAACATCAGATCAGGGGATCGATGTACCCCTTTTAGTATTTGTAAATAATAAGCCCGAAGCCTAGTAGCCCCCGAGCCTTAATGCGGGCACAGGGGGCCGTATTAAGGATCGATATCCATAGTAAAATCACAAATTATGTGTAATGACTCTATGTATCTAGGTACTTTATATCATTAATGCTCGGATCCGCATTGTACAAAACTTCGTCGACCGACCATCGGCTTCAACCTCCTCGGCGAGCAGCCGAGGAGTGTTTGTCCTACTTTATAAAGCCTTTATGAGGGCAAAGATTTACGGCAAACAAGGCAATCCGGCCATATGGTTTTATAAACAAAGGTACACGGAGAGACAAAGTTTTATATTATTTTATAAACACCGTCCAAAGAAAATAGTCCCGCTAGCGGTTCCTTTCTTTGGGTTGTCATGCTAAGCGTGATCATGAAAACTCAGCTTTGATCAATGTGGGAGGAAAATACTGAGGATTTAGTTCGGGGAAAGCTTCCAAACTCTGTGCTCTAGATGAACCCAAATTTTCACTTCCGTTGCCACCGTTTATAATATGAAAGTGGCCCATCGTTGGCTTCTACCCCCTTGTAGATGCTATGCAGGGTGTTTCCGAAATAAAAAAACAACCCTTAGCCGACGTATCGGTGCCCGAAGGCGGTTGTGTTGGCGGAAACGATGCAAGAAGATATGCGGGCTTTATAACTTTCACTTAGTCATAGGAGCTTAAAGTTGGGAGGCCAGCAAGTAGCCCCCCGCTTAGTGTTCGGCGACAGCCGAGGTCAAGCCATAAACACTTCGGCCAATGTTATGAATGGCCCGTCATTTAATACAGTCATCAGACTGCTGTCGTACTTGTGCTGTCGTAGAAGTGTTCCATGATAGTATCAAAATTATCATCACAGAAGTGTCCACTTCCATGACGATAAATCGCGCATCACAGAAGTGCTTTCATCAAGGGTGACCGACATGTGGCATCCACCGTAACGGAACACCGTTAAGCTATCGGGTCGGGTTTTGGATCTGATAACCCGTTAACAGCCCAGACCAATGGGGATTTTCCACATGTAAAATCATCATTGGCTGGAGAAAACACGTGTCGGCTCATCATTGGGATAGATGTTATCCACTCATTGGACAGAAGGTGCCTATGATACGTCAACACGTGGCACGGCCCAACAGAGGCCCATTCCTGTGAAAAGGGAGGCCCATTTGACTTGGTCAAAAGGTGGCGGGCCGGTCCATGGAAAGCATGTTAACGGCCTGTTCGCATATAGCCCATTTACAGCCCGCTAACCCAAGGCCCGTTACGCCCTATCCGAATTAGGCCCAGTAGCGTCATCTGGGCCATCCAATATGATTCCAGCCCGGTTGTCGGTGTCAAAACCGGCGGATCTCGGGTAGGTGGTCCCGAGTTGTGCGTCTTAGGATCAATGGTAACATGAACACGGAAGTTTATCCAGCTTCAGGCTCTCTTGATGAGATAATACCCTACATGCTGCTTGATTGACTTTAATGAGTATAGGGGTTACAAGAGTTTATCTACCGCGAGATCATATGTTGTGGTCTAAACCCTAGAGGTATGATGAGTAATGTCATAATCTATCGACTAGCCTGGCCTCGGTTTATATAATGTACCAGAGGCCTAGGATAACAAGAGTCCTAGCCGAATACGCCGGTGGGGAGGAGTCCTTGTCTTGATCACCAAATCTTGTGGAATATTCCTTGTATGCGGCAACTGTCCGAACTGGCCCATGAGTATACGGCCATGGGGGTCCTCGGCCCAATCTAACTGATCGGGAGACGACGTGGTGAGTACCCCCTAGTCCAGGACACCGCCACCGGTTTCACTTCTGGCCCATGTATGGCCCATGACGTCTTTCGGCCCACATGAGGCCCTTTGTAACTCTTGGCCCATTAATGGCCCATGGTGAAACTAGTCCGCAATGAACAGTGTATCACTTTATACCCATTAACGACCCGTGGTGAAACTAGCCCGTAATGAACAGTGTATCACTTTATACCCATTAACGGCCTGTTATTCCGTTGGGCCGTTTCCAACCCATGTTATCTTTTGGACTTCTCAAAGCGTATTTATTCTTGGGCTCATTTCCAACATTCATTTACTTACAGCCTGTTACAGTCATTTTCTGCTTGTGGGCTAAATTCAAGCCGAGGTTACAGTCGGCCCGTTTGTGGCGCGTTAACACGTTGGGCCATTTTCATAGCATCATCAAATACGACCGATTAAGGATGGCCCGTTATGGTCGGCCCATGAACAGGCGATACCAACTCTAGCCCGTTTACGGCCATAACGCGGTCTGTTGTTGGCCCATGTTTGTCCAACCGATCATACGGCCCGTACAAGGCCCATTGATGATATGGCCTGTAGAAGGCCCATTGTGTCTACAACCCGTATAAGGCCCATTGTCTCTATGACACGTAGAAGGCCCATTGTTTCTACGGCCCGTAGGAGGGAAGTGGTAACTACAGTAAATATGTAGCCCATGGTTATTGTGGCCTAGTTTTAAAAAATAGGTTATTGCGGCCACTAGCAAACCGCGGAAAAAGAACTGCACTGACTACAAGCAAAGAAATAAACAAGACAATAAGGAAATAAATAAGCAAGCAACTTACGCTAGGCTATCACGGCTATTACACATAATACATCCACTGGGCATCAAAGTTCGTCACCAGTGCAAATATAGGGAACACAGCAGCATATAAACGCCACAGCAAAACAAGTCCAGAACTGAAACCACTTCAGAAGAGCTCAAGAAACAATATCCTGGGTACCCATAATGCTGGCAAGATGCTTAGAAAGCTTATTAACTTTCTCTTGTTTGGCGCTTAAGTCCTCCAGCACTTGTTGTTGCACCAGAAAGTATGCATCTGAATTCTGCAGGGACTTCCTCAGTCCTTCGGCTTCCTGTCGCATAACATCTGATCGATGTATTTCAACTTGAAGTTGAGACTCAAGAAGCCGAACCGATTCAGGCAACAAGTTTAAAGAGCTGGTGCCAGCAGTAGTAGCCAGTAACTTGAACACTACATCAAGACATGACTTTGGGGTTGTCTCAGTGTCTTCAACAAAGTTTTTATCAGCTTTCTTGGAGACCAACAGGGATGTCTCACTATCTTGAACCTTATCTGCATTACTTCCTTTACCATTGCATAACGGGGTACTCTTCTCCAATATTTTATCTGCGTTCTAAAAGAGAAACAAACAAACACATCACAAGTTCACAATGTAGTATATGAAACTCATTTTGGTAAACCAATTCAGTAGTAAGGTGGACAGGATAACAACATGAAACAAACATATATCTATGTAGTATGGTCACTGTATGGTCTATATCATTCTAGTTTATGTTGCCAAATCAAGATAGATACAGTTCGAATCATATCTATTTAAGACAAAGCAGCATAGACAGAATATAAGTGTGGGAAACTACACAGCAATAACAACACTTGTAATGTGCATGGCATGAGAACATAACTGATTATTCAATTGAAACTAAAATCAACATAGAGCAAGTTACAACAGCAAACAGCCAAACACGTTAAAGAATCAGGTTTAAAACATACCTGATGGGCCATTGGAGTTTCAATTGCATCCTTCAAATTTGAAATTAGTCAGTATGAGTAAATACAGTGATGCAAGAGCAAAGTAGTATGAACCATAGCTACGGAACCTGACCTGAGAACAATTCTTCTTCTGCTTTAAGCGTTGACTTGGGGTTCACAGTGGTGGTCCTCATGCTTTGGGCACTGCAGTTGCCTTACTAACTGCTCGTGTTTGGGTGCTCTGTGGTAGAGACGATGTTGTGTCAACGGGAACTGGGTTACTATCTGCTGGGATTGGGGTTAGAAGGGGTGTAGCTGGTTCTCTGTCCAACTGGGTAGGGGTACAATCTGCACGAGTCTGGGTTATGTGTGGTGGGGCTGGTTCTTGGGCAAGTACAACCGTGGTTCTATCTGCATCGGCAGGTAGCACGATCTTTTCTGAAGACCGTGTTTTTAGTCCCACAGATACTGCCATCACTCCCTCCAATTGAAATGGCCGATAAACAAGAAAAGTAATTGAATGTACAAACATAGTAAGATAGACAGGTGCAATGGATAGTAGGGAAGAAAACGGGGCATGAAATAATTCACATTTATGTTGTCTAACCAAACAGAATAGCAGGACATAATTTCACATATATGATGGCTAATTAAACAGGATATCATGACACAATTTCACATGTATGATGGCTAACTAAACAGGATAGAATGACATACTCCAAAATATGATGACTATGTAAACAGGATGACATGATATAACTATACGATGTGTCTATTAAAGTGGTTGGCATGCCATAAATCACAAACATGCCGTCGATGGAAACATGATGGCATGATATAATTCACGGATAGAATGACATAATTTAAAATATGATGACTATGTAAACAGGATGAGATGATATAACTATATTATGTCTTTAGAAAATGGGTCGGCATGACATAATTCAGATACATGCTGTCTATGTAAACATCATGGCATGACATAATTCAAATATATGATTTATATACTAAGGAAGTGAGCAGAGGGCAATCGTATATATGATGTGTCAACTAAGGAGATGGCATTCAATATTGTGTATATGATGTAAAAACTGAGCATTGCAATACAACACATGCATGATATGAGTAATATAACCCTTCCAAGTTTGAGCATACACCTTAGGGGGATAATAGGACTGGTCATCTGCCTCTAAATCCTCTTCTAAGAGCTATCCGTAACCAACAAGATATCGGCTTCAGTAGGTAGCATTGTCTGCTCTGAAGACCTTGTTTTCACTCTAGATTTCTCCATCACCAAATCAAATGGCTGATGCACAGGAAGAGCAGTTGAATATACAAACATTGTCGACAAAAGCAATGAGAAATACAAAAAAAGGACGACATGATATAATTCACATATATGACGCTTGGCTAAACAACATGGCATTGCATAATTCACATACATAATGCATTGCAACAAGATAACATTGCATAATTCACATATATAATGTCTTGCAACAAGATGGCATTGCATGATTCACATATATGGTAATTAGACACTAAACAGGTGGCATTCACACAAAGCATGTCTAAACTAAGAAAATGACATAGCAACACAAGATACCATACGCACGATATGAGCAACATAACCCTGCCAAGTTAGAGCATGCACCTCGGGGGGGGGGGGATATGACTGGTCATCTGTCTCTGAATCCTCCTCTGAGGAGCTATCGGTAACCAGCAAGACATGCGCTTCGTCAGATAGCATTGTATGCTCTGAAGACCTTGTTTCCACTCCAGATTATTCCATGACCGTGTCGAATGGCTAATGCACAGGAAGAGTAATTGAATGTACTAAAATTGTTGACAAATTTAACACGTAATAAAAAAATGATGGCATGATATAATTCACATATAAGATGACTGGCTACCTAGGGTGGCATTGCAAAATTCACATATATGACGCCTGGCTAAACAAGATGGCATTGCATGATTCACATATACGATAAAGAAACTAAACAGGTGGCATTGACACAAAGCATGTCTAAAGTAAGTAGATGACATCTTTAATGTATACAGTAAGCAATGCAAGGCACTATATCAATGATATTACCAACATCAGCATGCCAAGTTAGAGCGAAGACCTCATGGGGTAAATAGGAGTGGTCTTCTCCTTCTGAATCCCCCTCAGAACAGTTATCTTCCTCTTGATTACGATCCGAAATGGGTGGAGGGGCGGTTGCCTTTGCGCCCACCATGGAAGCGACATCTGCATGAAATTTTATTGCCACGCAAGGCTCGTCTCTTTTGCTCTACATGATCAGTTCCACTTTGTACAATAACTGGCACATAGGAATAAAACATAGTGAGATTATGTAAGGAGTGCATGCACAAATCCAGAGTAATGGTAGCAAACTGTGGATAGACCCAAAACCAATGATAGCAGGCAGATAATACCTTTAGTTAAAAAATACAGATAACGGCTCCTTTATTGTTTGTTTGCACCCAACATGAAACTCATAGTAGATACCCGAGATTAACCAGTTAGTAGACAGATAGTACTGATTGTTGCCCCAATATGTACCCCACAACCATTTAAAAACTCAAGTTTTAGCATTAGTTTGGACCTGACTCGGAGTCTAATAGGTGAACACGACGATAATGTAGCATGTCATCATATTAAGCGATGCAAAACGTAAGCAGACACGGAAGAGTGCGACCTCTTGATACATCTCCAACGTATCTATAATTTTTGATTGTTCCATGCTATTGTATTACCTGTTTTGGATGCTTATGGGCTTTATTTTACACATTTATATCATTTTTGGGACTAACCTACTAACCGAAGGCCCAACCTGTATTGCTGTTTTTTTTTGCCTATTTCAGTATTTCGAAGAAAAGGAATATCAAACGGAGTCCAAACCGATTGAAACCTTTGGGAGCGTGATTTTTGGAACGAACGTGATCCGGAGGACTTGGAGTGCAAGCCAAGAAGCAGCCGAGGCGGCCACGAGATAGGAGGGAGCGACCACCCCTCCTGGGCGCGCCCCCCTATCTCGTGGACCCCTCGGGCGGCCACTGTCAGTGTCAAACCGGAGGATCTCAGGTAGGGGGTCCCGATCTGTGCGTCTTAGGCTGATGGTAACAGGAAGCAAGGGACACAACCAGGTTTGGGCCCTTTCGATGGAGGTAAAACCCTACTTCCTGCTTGATTAATATTGAAGATATGAGTAGTACAAGAGTAGATCTACCACGAGATCGTAGAGGCTAAACCCTAGAAGCTAGCCTATGATGGTATGATTGTAATTGTGATCGGCCTTCTAAGGACCATCCTCTCTGGTTTATATAGACCCCAGAGAGAGGGCTAGGGTTTACATGGAGTCGGTTGCAAGGAAGGAAATATAATATCCGGATTGCCAAGCTTGTCTTCCACGGAAAGGAGAGTCCCATCCGGACACGGGCCGAAGTCTTGAGTCTTGTATCTTCACGCTTCAATAGTCCAGACGATGTATATAGTCCGGCTGTCCGGATACCCCCTAATCCAGGACTCCCTCAGTAGCCCCTGAACTAGGCTTCAATGACGATGAGTCCGGCGCGCAGTCTTGTCTTCGGCGTCGCAAGGCGGGTTCCTTCTCCGAATACTCCAAGGTTATTATCGAACATGTAGACAGTGTCCGGATCTGCTACGACGAATAGTGTCCGGTTCTGCAAGATGATCTTCACACACCATTGTAGGGAACATAGCATAAATCCGTTCTGCTGGCAATCTTCATACGTCGTGCTCTTGCATCGTGGCCTGGTCCAACATGAACCGGCGTTTCCTGTCCCACCTGGACTCGCGCTGCGAGGCGGTTTTATTGGCACGTCCTGCCAAAGAAGAGATCGTGTTCCTCTTATTACGGGATCTTTCATCAATATGGGCGTGTGTGACCCCACGGTGACCATTGATATGACTCCATGTATTTTAGATAAGTCTCAAGCGGTCACGCTGAGGACTCTTGATATTCATCCCTTTTATAAAGGGGTCAAGGCCTACGCTTCTTTTCCACCTCCCTTGCTCCTTCTCGCACATCGAGCTCTAACACCCAAGACCAAAGCTCCAACACCCCAGATCCTCCAACATGTCCGGATCTGACGCAAAAGGCCGGTGGGTGACCTCCTCGATCCAAGAGGAGGACATTATGAAGCTTAGGGAGGTCGGATACCTGACCGCCGACATTCAGCACAGGCTTCCTGCTCCAAGGCAAGTTATCCCTACGCCGGAGCCCAACGAGAGCTTTGTGTTTGTCCCACACTTCCTCCGAGGCCCAGGCCTCACCCTCAACTCCTTTGTGAGGGGGCTCATGTTCTACTATGGGTTAAATTTTCATGATCTGGCTCCAGACGCCATCCTCCATATCTCGTCGTTCATTATTGTGTGCGAGGCTTTTCTCCATGTCAATCCACACTTCGGCTTATGGCTCAAGACCTTCAATGTGAAGCCGAAGATGATCGAGGGGCGACATGCGGAGTGCGGAGGTGCCATAATAAGCAGGAACGCCGATGCCCCATGGCCAGAGGGTTCTTTCCCGGAAGTATCCGATGTATGGCAACGGAGGTGGTTTTATGTTACAGCTCCCAGAGGCACAAAGTGGGTAGCCGCCCCCGAGTTCCGCTCGGGCCCTCCATCACAGTTGGCGTCTTGGACCGACGTAGGACGGAATTGGGGGCCCGCTGGTGATGTACCAGAACTGCAGAATCGCATCTGGGAGCTTATTGAGAGGGACATAAATCTTGTCAGCATAATGCAAGTGATGCTAATCCGACGGATGTTGCCGTGCAAACGTCGATCTCTCCGGATGTGGGAGTTTAATCCGGAGGGTCCGCGGACTATTAAGCACTTCTTCGGCCTGAAGCTCGAAGGGATGTGTAAATTATTCTTCGGACCACAAGTAAAGTGTCCGGACACCACCAAGGTTGCGGGCCTAAGCTGCAATCACCTAGGCGCCCAAGTAAGTAACCTTAAAGCCGGACACTTCGTTTATACTTATCATAACCATTATTCTAAAAGATCCTCCGTGGCCAGGAATGGCTCACCAAGGCGGAGATAATTAGATGTCCGGCGCCACTTCCTGAAGGCTCGCCTGGTCCAACCGTGGCCAAGATGCTTGGCCGGACGCTCAGCAAAATCCCCTCAGGGAAAGGCAAAGGAAAGGGCGGTGAAGCCGAACTTCACACACTACGCATCCAAACCGGGGGCATCGTTACCTCCCCTAGGGAGGATAGTCGGGAAGGGGAGGTTAAAGCCTCCTTCCCGCGCGGGAGGAAGAGGGCCGCCTCCGAAGACTTGGAGGCGGAGATGCCCAAACAAGGGAAGAAGTCATCACCAGGGGGCTCTGCTGTGACGGGCACCCTCACCGTGTCGTGCCCACTAACGGCCCAGCCCTCCACCGAGCTGTAAGTTAATCATTAATTCTAAGGTGTGGTGTTTCTCCGAGATCCATAACCGGGACTTCGTCTTTTGCAGTCCGGCAAGCAGCTCCTCTCAACAGAGTTCGTCTTCGGGGGATCTTCCTCCGGAGATGATGGAGAGTGAGACCCCACCCACCTCTCCACCTCATGAAGCGGGCAACACTGAGGTGTCGTCACGGAGGACTCCGGATCTGCCGAAGCCGGAAGCAATCGGATCCCACGGGGGGCGATGAGAAGGGTCCGGCGCAGTTTGATGTCCGGCCGGACGTACTGACAGGCCTTCTGGAGCGAGTCGCGCTCTCGGAGGAGCACCGCTCTTTAATGAGCACGGTGCTCACAAAGATTTCATCCGCTACCAACGGTTTGAATGAGGCATTTACAAGCCTTCTCAAAGGCTTTGAGGTATGTAGTGAAAAATGCACTATTTTTTGGTTGTGAAGCACGCGCTAGGTGTGCTCCCTATGGATAGTAGCCCCTGAGATTCTGGTTGCCCGCCATAGGCGGCAAACGGGGGATCATATAGTAATGGTTGCGCTGTACGTGTGTGCAGGTGTCTAAAGATCCGGCAGCCAACCAGTCTGTTGAAGTTGCCGAACTAAGGAGGCAGATCGGATCAATCGATGTCGATATCACGCTGGTGAACAAGAGGCTAGAAGAGTCACAGGGTATGAGATCTGCTTCCCTTATTATGTTGTATAGGAAAATGCAAGAGGGGTATAATATTAATGCAATGTGTTTGCACCGCAGATGGTTGCCCTAAAGGCGACCGAAGAATTGAGAGCCGAACAGGCTGCTCATCGCCAAAGCGAGGAAAAGATAGCCGAAATGGCTGGGGAGTTGAAAAATGCCGCCGACCGGTATGTACTCCTTGAAAAGGAGAATAAGGCTAGTTCGGACGAGCTGGACAAGGCACTTAATGCCGCCAAGGAGATGCAGACCGAGATCCGGGGTATGCGGGAGGAGCTCCAACAGGCCGACAAAATCGTGGCTGGGGGCTCCTACTTACTGGGGACGAAGTTTTTGGATCCAAAGTATGCTCCCCTGGCTGGGCGCTGGAGTCTTGCAGACGCATATGCGGACTTGGCGAATAGTACAGCTGACGCTGCCTAGTTCTTCGAGGATCAAGGTGATAAGGAAGTGGAGAAGCTTTTGTGGTCGCAATTCAATGCTCCCACTCGCCCGCTGCCGTTAAATGAGAAGGTGGCTGCTGCGGCGGAGCTTCATAGGCTGTCCGGGTTTGCAATGCGGTCTGTAATAGACCATCTTTGGCTGAAGGGGCCTAAGTCGGACAGTTATTTTGGTTTGGTGCAGAATTCCTTTAGTCCGTGTCTCGGATTGACGCCATGAGGAGGTCGGCGTGCATAGAGGGTGCGCGAGTGGCTTGTCGGTGTCAAAACCGGCGGATCTCGGGTAGGGGGTCCCGATCTGTGCGTCTTAGGCTGATGGTAACAGGAAGCAAGGGACACAATGTTTACCCAGGTTCGGGCCCTCTCGATGGAGGTAAAACCCTACTTCCTGCTTGATTAATATTGAAGATATGTGGAATTCAAGAGTAGATCTACCACGAGATCGTAGAGGCTAAACCCTAAGAGCTAGCCTATGATGGTATGATTGTAATTGTGATTGGCCTTCTAAGGACCATGCTCTCCGGTTTATATAGACACCGGAGCGCTAAGGTTT
Source organism: Triticum aestivum (assembly GCF_018294505.1). Lineage (NCBI taxonomy): Eukaryota > Viridiplantae > Streptophyta > Magnoliopsida > Poales > Poaceae > Triticum > Triticum aestivum. The sequence continues at coordinate 724,416,909 of NC_057813.1, forward strand.
ACATGGAGTCGGTTACAAGGAAGGAAACATAATATCTGGATTGCCAAGCTTGTCTTCCACGCAAAGGAGAGTCCCATCCGGACATGAGCCGAAGTCTTGAGTCTTGTATCTTGACGCTTCTATAGTCCGGACGATGAATATAGTCCGGCTGTCCGGATACCCCCTTATCCAGGACTCCCTCAGTAGCCCCTGAACCAGGCATCAATGATGATGAGTCTGGTGCGCAGTCTTGTCTTCGGCATTGCAAGGCGGGTTCCTCCTCCGAATACTCCAAGGTGATTATCGAACACGTAGGTTGTGTCCAGATCTGCAAGATGATCTTCACACACTCTTAGCATAAATCCGTTCCGCTGGCAATCTTCGTATGTTGTGCCCTTGCATCATGACCTAGACCAATACGAACCAGTGTTTCCTGCTACACCTCGATTTGCGTTGCGAGGCGGTTTTATCGGCACGTCCTGCCAAAGCAGAGATCGTGTCCCTCTTAATACAGGATCTTTCATCAATATGGGCATAGGTGACCCCACGGCGACTATTGGTATAATTCCGTGTTTCTTTTTAGATAAGTCTCAAGCGGTCACGCTGAGGACTCTTGGTATTCATCTCTTTTATAAAGGGGCCAAGGCCTACGCCTTGTTTCCACCTCTCCTGCTCCTTCTCGCACCTCGAGCTCCATCGCTCAAAATCTAAGCTCCAACACCCCAGATCCTCCAGTATGTCCGGATCCGACGTAGCAGGTCGGTGGGTGGCCTCCTCGATTCAGGAGGAGGATATTGTGAAGCTGAGGGAGGTTGGATACCTGACTGCTGATATCCAGCACAGGCTTCCTGCTCCGGGGAAAGTCATCCCCACGCCGGAGCTCGATGAGAGCATCGTGTTTACTCCTCACTTCCTTCAAGACCTAGGCCTCACCCTCGACCCCTTTGTCAGGGGGCTTATGTTCTACTATGGCTTGGATTTCCATGATCTAGCTCCGGACGCCATCCTCCATATCTCGTCTTTCATTATCGTGTGCGAGGCTTTCCTCCATGTCAACCCACACTTCGGCCTATGGCTAAAGACCTTCAATGTGAAGCCGAAGATGATCGAGGGGCGACATGTGGAGTACGGAGGCACCATAATAAGCAGGAATGCCGATGCCCCATGGCCAGAGGGTTCTTTTTCGGAAGTGTCCGATGTATGGCAGCGGAGATGGTTCTATGTCACCGCTCCCAAAGGCACGAAGTGGGTAGCTGCCCCCGAGTTCCGCTCAGGCCCTCCATCACAGTTGGCGTCTTGGACCGATGTGGGACGGAGTTATGGGCCTGCTGGCGATGTACCAGAACTGCAGAACCGCATCCGGGAGCTTATTAGGAGGGACATAAATCTTGTCAGCATAATTCAAGTAATGCTAGTCCGGCGGATATTGCCGTGCAAACGTCGGTCTCTCCGAATGTGGGAATTTAGTCCGGAAGGTCCACGGACTATTAGGCACTTCTTCGGCTTGACGCTCGAAGGAATGTGTAAATTATTTTTCGGACCACAAGCAAAGTGTCCGGACACCACCGAGGATGCGGGCCTAAGCTACAATCGCCTAGATGCCCAAGTAAGTAACCTTAAAGCCGGACACTTCATTTATATTCATCATTATTATTATTCTAACACTCTCCGCGGCCAGGAATGGCTTGACAAGGCGAAGAGAATCAGGTGTCCGGCCCCACTTCCTGAAGGCTCGCCTGGTCCCACTATTGCAAAGATGCTGGACCGGGCGCTCAGCAAAATCCCATTAGAGAAGGACGAAGGAAAGGGCAGTGAAGCCGAACTTCACGCGCTGCGCATCCAGATCGGGGAAACCGCTAACCCTCTTATGGATGATAGTTGGGAAGGGAAGGTCAAAGCCTCCTCCCCACACGGGAAGAAGAGGACCGCGTCCGAAGATTTGGAGGCGGAGATGCCCAAGCAAGGGAAGAAAACATCACCAAGGGGATCTGCCACGACGGGCGCCCTCACCACGTCATGCCCACCAACGGGCCAGCCCCCCAACAAGTCGTAAGTCATTCATTAATTCGAAGGTGAGATGTTACTCCGAGATCCATAACCAGGACTTTGTTTTTGTAGTCCAGCGAGCAGCTCTTCTCAACAGAGTTCGTCTTCGGGGGACCTTCGTACGGAGATGATGGAGAGCGAAACCCCACCCAACTCTCCGCCTCATGAGGCGGGCGACACGGAGGTGTCGTCACGGAGGTGTCCGGATATACCGAAGCCGGAGGCTAGTACGTCAGCCGCCCTGAGCCCGGAGCATTTGGCTCCCACGGGCGGCGATGAGAAGGGTCCGGCGCAGTTTAGTGTCCAGCCGAACGTACTGACGGGCTGTCTGGAGCGAGCCGCGCTCTCATAGGAGCACCGCTCTTTAATGAGCACTGTGCTCATGAAGATTTCATCCGCTACCAGCGGCTTGCATGAGGCATTTACAATCCTGCTCAAAGGCTTTGAGGTATGTAAAAAAATGCACAACTTTTTGGTTATGAAGCACGCGCTAGGTGTGCTCCCTATAGATAGTAGCCCCTGAGACTCTGGTTTCCCGCCATAGGCGGCAAACGGGGGATCGTATGCTGATGGCTGCGTCGTACATGTGCGCAGGTATACAAGGATCCGGCAGCCGACCAGTCTGTCGCAGTTGCCGAGCTAAGGAGGCAAATCGGATCCATCGATGTCGATATCACGCGGTGAATAAATGGCTTGAGGAGTCCCAGGGTATGTGCTTGGTTTTTATTATAATGTGTAAGAAAATGCCAAAGCGGCATAATGTTAATGCAATATGTGTGCACTGCAGATGGTGCCGCTGCCGTGGAGGCCCTGAGGGCGGAACTTGCTCAAGCCAAGGAACAGGCTCGAGCTACCAATGCGGCTATCCTAAAGGCGGCCGAAGAGTTGAGAGCCGAATAGGCTGCTCGTCGCCGAAGCGAGGAAAAGATAGCCGAAATGGCTGAAGAGTTAAAAAATGCCGCCGACCAGTGCGCACTCCTTGAAAAGGAGAATAAGGATATTTCGGCCGAGCTGGACAAGGCATGTAATGCCGCCAAGGAGATGCGGACCGAGATCCGGAGTATGCAGGAGGAGCTCCAACAAGCTGAAAAAATCGTGGCTGGGGGCTCGTACTTAGTATGGATGAAGTTCTTGGATCCGAAGTATGCTCCCCTGGCGGGTCGCATAAGTCCTGCAGACGCATATGCGGACTTGGCTAATAGTACAGCTGATGCTGTCAAGTTCTTCGAGGGCCAAGGCAATGAAGAAGTGGAGAAGCTTTTCCGGTCGCAATTCAATGCTCCCACTCGCCCGCTGCCACTGAATGAGAAGGTGGCTGCTATGGCCGAGCTTCACAGGCTGTTCGGACTTGCAATGCGGTCTGTGATAGACCATCTTTGGCCGAAGGGGCCTAAGCCGGACAGCTACTTTGGTTTGGTGCAACAATTCCTTGGAGCCGTGTCCCCGATTGACGCCCTGAGAAGGTCGACGTGCATAGAAGGTGCGCGGATGGCTCTAGCCCGCGTTAAAGCGTACTGGACGGATATGGAGGCCACTGTAATAGCGAGCCAGGATCCGGCGGGAGTCCAACATCCGGCCGAGCACTACTTGGCGCAAGTCACAGAAGGTGCCCGCCTAATAGAGGCGCAGTGCTCGAAGAGTGTTTTATTCGAGTGATAAGTCGAATCATTGTAGAAAACAATGTTTAGTTTAATTATGAGGCTATGTTTATACTTGTGCCCGGAAGTATGATTGTCCTCCCTTTGTGGCTATTCTTATATGTATAAGTAGTCTGAAAAATAGCAGTCGTTGGCTTCAGCCCCCTCGCGGACAATGCGGGGGTGTTGGCGAAAAGAAAAAATATGCATAATCACACTTGATCCATCGTCTTGGTCCATTAAGGAGGTGATCGCACGCCGAACTAGGCAACCGGACTATATAGCTGTAACACTTTCGCTTAGTCATGGGAGTCTAATGGTGGGGCTACTATGTAGCCCCTGGTACCTCCACGTGCATCCGAATACGGGCGCATGTGTACATAGACGGGAAACGGCCCTTCGTTAAGGCGGAGGAATCTTTAGGGATTCCGGTGAGTCTTCGAGTGGTTGAATAGTCTCTCGCTGTATCATGACGGTCAGTTTTCGGCTTTCTCTACTGAGGCGCTCATCCGGAATAACCAGGGCACAATCGCAGTAGTTCTCCTTTGGCCTGCCTTAGCCGGATGATAGCGGAACGTAAGGCGGCAAACCCAGGAGCCGGGCAAACCCAACATTTTGACCAAAGACATGATTCGGAGCTCATGCATATACGGCCAAACTCATGACGCCGAACACTCCCGAGGGTATTCGGTATTTTGTAAAAGAAGATAGGTTGACAAGAGCCTATTTTAAGCCCTTTATTTCTAGGTACATGCAATTTAGTCTGTCGTGGCCAAATGCCAAAAACGGCAGTATCCTCTTGTTGGGGAACGTAGTAATTTCAAAAAAATTCCTACGCACACGCAAGATCATGGTGATGCATAGCAACGAGAGGGGAGAGTAATGTCCACGTACCCTCGTAGACCGAAAGCGGAAGCGTTAGAACAACGCGGTTGATGTAGTCGTACGTCTTCACGGCCCGACCGATCAAGCACCGAAACTACGGCACCTCCGAGTTCTAGCACACGTTCAGCTCGATGACGTCCCTCGAACTCCGATCCAGCCGAGTGTCGAGGGAGAGTTCCGTCAGCACGACGGTGTGGTGACGATCTTGATGTACTACCGACGCAGGGCTTCACCTAAGCACCGCTATGATATTATCGAGGTGGATTATGGTGGAGGGGGGCACCGCACACGGCTAAGAGATCCAAGGGATCAATTATTGTTGTGCCTAGAGATGCCCCCCTGCCCTTGTATATAAAGGAGCAGGGGGGAGGGGGCGGCCGGTCTAGGAGGGGCGCGCCAAGGGGAGTCCTACTCCCACCGGGAGTAGGACTCCCTCCTTCCTTGTTGGAGTAGGAGAAGGGGGAAAGAGGGGGAGAGGAGGAAGGAAAAAAGGGCCGCACCCCTTGTCCAATTCGGACCAGAGGGGGGCTACGCGCGGCATTTCCTAAACGGCGCCCTCTGCGCCCGTAACAACTGTTTGTGCAATGGGGCGCACACCCACCATCCCACAGTGGGCCGGCCCGTCTTACTCTTTTTTCCCCTTCTTCTCTTAAATCTTTCAAAAAAGGTGCGTACGGGTGTTTCGAACCCTTCACCGCACGGTCTCCATACAGGGACAACGTCCTTTTGTGGTTGAGAGGGTCTTTTATAGTTCCTCAAATAAAGAACGTGAACCTGCTTTGTGTTTTCTTTCTTTTTGGCCGGTCTTTCTTCTATTTTTCTCTTTTTATTTTTTCTACTTCGTGAACCTTTTTAGATTTATCAAACATTTGTTTTGAACCATTTTTAAATCCGTGAACTTTTTTAAAATTCAATGAAAATTTTGAAATTCCATGATTTTTTTAAAACGTGAACAATTATTGATAACATGAACAAAAATTTATATACTATGAGCGATTTTCAAATATACACTGAACATTTTTTTCGGTGTACGATGAACAATTTTTAACTACACAGCGAACATTTTTGCGATATACATTGAAATAATTTAAAACATATTTATACATTTTTTATATAAGATGAACAAATTTTATACATTGAACATTTTTATATTTTTAATCTGAACAAATTTTAACTACACATTGAACAATTTTGTGATATGTTGTGAAAAACCGTTTAAATATCCATTGAACATTTTTTATGTACACTAAACAATTTAAAATTGTGAACAAAGTTCGAAAAAGTGAATAAATTTGAAAAATATGAACAAATTTTGAAATCACGAACAAAAAACGAAAAATACATTTTTTTTAAGTTCCATGAACTTTTTCAAATTTGATGAACTTTCTCTAGATTTCGATGATTTTTATCAAATTTGATGAACTTTTTCAAATCTGATGAACTTTTTTCAAATTTGATGAACCTTTTCCAACTTTGATGAACTTTTTTTCAAATTCGATGAACATTTTTCAAATTCGTTGAACTTCTTTTAAATTCGAGTGAACTATTTTGATATTGATGAACTATTTTTCAAAACTGATGAACTTTTTTGAAATTTGTGAACTTTTTTAAAATCAATGATTTTTTAGTTCGTTAACCTTTTCAATTCGTGATGTATTTTGAAATCTGTGAACTTTCAAATTTCTTCCTAAAAAATTTCGTTTTCCCAAATCTGTGCGCAATAAATAGCTCGACTTTAATTATTCTTAAGATGTTCGCGCTGAAAATATACATGATCAGTTGGTTGCCCTAGTGGTTAGGCGAGTGGAACAGGTACTCGATGTTGCGTGATCGCTCCCTCACGGGAGCAACCCTTTTAGGGGATTTTTTTTGTGGTATAGATAAGGCGTCTCGTGGGCCGGCCCAGCACGCGCGGCTATGAGCGCCAGCTTCCTGAACCTAGGAGCTCCCACTGCGCGCCTCCTTTTTTTCGGCCTCTCTCCTCTATTCCCGTATGGCCCAATAAGGCCCATATACTCCCCGGCGAATTCCCGTAACTCTCCGGTACTCTGAAAAATAACCGAATCACTCGGAACCTTTTCGAACTCCGAATATAGTCGTCCAATATATCGATCTTTATGTCTCGACCATTTTGAGACTCCTCGTCATGTCCCCGATCTCATCCGGGACTCCGAACTCCTTCGGTACATCAAAACTCATAAACTCATAATATAATTGTCATCGAAACCTTAAGCGTGTGGACCCTACGGATTCGAGAACAATGTAGACATGACCTAGAACTATTCTCGATCAATAACCAATAGCGGAACCTGGATGCTCATATTGGCTCCCACATATTCTACGAAGATCTTTATCGGTCAAACCGCATAACAACATACGTTGTTCCCTTTGTCATCGGCATGTTACTTGCCCAAGATTTGATCGTCGGTATCCAATACCTAATTCAATCTCGTTACCGGCAAGTCTCTTTACTCGTTACATAATGCATCATTCCGTAACTAACTCATTAGCTACATTGCTTGCAAGCCTTATAGTGATGTGCATTACCGAGAGGGCCCAGAGATACCTCTCCGACAATCAGAGTGACAAAACCTAATCTCAAAATACGCCAACCCAACATGTACCTTTGAAGACACCTGTAGTACTCCTTTATAATCACCCAGTTATGCTGTGACGTTTGGTAGCACCCAAAGTGTTCCTCCGGTAAACGGGAGTTGCATAATCTCATAGTTACAGGAACATGTATAAGTCATGAAGAAAGCAATAGCAATATACTAAACGATCAAGTGCTAGGCTAACGGAATGGGTCATGTCAATCACATCATTCTCCTAATGATGTGATCCCGTTAATCAAATAACAACTCATGTCTATGGTTAGGAAACTTAACCATCTTTGATTAACGAGCTAGTCAAGTAGAGGCATACTAGTGACACTATGTTTGTCTATGTATTCACACATGTATCATGTTTCCGGTTAATACAATTCTAGCATGAATAATAAACATTTATCATGATATAAGGAAATAAATAATAACTTTATTATTGCCTCTAGGGCATATTTCCTTCACCTCTGTGGGTATAGCACCCATGGGATGGTTAAACAACAAGAGGCAGTAAAAAAGATTTACACAGGGGCTTAATCTAAAAAGAAACCTGTTGCACGGTGCCCTGCTGCACGTCTGCGCCTTTGTCTCCATTGTGCCGTATCCTGGAAGGGTATCGTGCGAACGTTGTCTGCAAAAAGGAAAAAACTCGTAGGAGGGTGCAACATAAGTATGCGATCAGCAATAAGATTGTAAGTTGTTGGCCTGCCAATAAGGTTGAGCCAAGCGTGGGGCTGTATTAAATATAGGGAGCCCCTGGTTTCCCTTATGGTATTACATATACAGTGCCCTGTTTGAATTTATCCGGGCTACTGGACTCGTCTAACCGTGTCTGTGGTCGTAATGACCAATCATGTTTTCTAAAACTGGAGGCCGCTTATAGTACGGCCGCCAGGGTTGTCGCGTATTCCTCTGCGCGTGAAGGGCGCTTTATGATTCCGCTAACGGTGATGATGCCACGGGGACCGGGCATCTTGAGAGTAAGGTGGCCATAGTGCGGCAATGCGTTGAAGTGGGCGAAGGCCGTCCTTCCTAGCAATGCATGATAGCTGCTTTGGAAGGGTGCGATAATGAAGAGCAGCTCCTTGCTTCTGGAGTTGCCCGGGGAGCCGAATGTTACTTCCAGCATGACGGAGCCCCTGGCGCGGGCTGCAACGCCTGGTAGCACCCCTTCAAAGGTGGTGTTGCTTTGTTTAATTCTGGATGGGTCTATCCCCATTCTGCGGACCGTGTCCTTGTATATTAAATTGAGCCCACTCCCGCCGTCCATGAGGACACGGGTGAGACGGTATCCGTCGATTAGTGGGTCAAGCACCAAGGCCTGTGATCCTCCGCGCAGAATACTAGTTCGGCCATCCATGTGATCGAAAGTGATCGGACAAGACATCCAGTAGTGAGACGTGGGTACGACGGGCTTTACATCGTGCGCTTCTATGGGCGCGCGTTTATGCCCTCTCGTGGATGTGCGAGTCGCGTGGATCATGTTTACTGTTTTAACCTCTGGCGGGAATTTTTTTGTACCCCAGTGTTCGGCTGGTGAGGTTCATCCTCGTCTTCGCTTGGTGTGCCCCTCCCGTTGTGTTCGGTGTTTAATTTGACGGCCTGCTTGAAGACCCAGCACTCTCTATGGGTGTGGTTTGCAGGTTTTTCCGGGGTGCCATGAATTTGGCATAGTCTGTCCAGGACTCTCTTCAGACCGGACGGTCCGTCTTTAGTGCCTTTGAATGGCTTCTTATTCTGATCAGGTTGAGAGCCCCTGAATCCGGCGTTAACCGTCGTGCTATACAGGCTCTCTTCCTTGTTTTGGCGTTTATTTTTATTACGCCGTGGCTTCCCGTAGCCATCCCTTAGTTCGGATGTGCTGGGTCGCTGGTGCCTTTACGGGCCAACCAGCTATCCTCACCCGTGCAAAAGCGGGTCATAAGGCTTGTTAAGGCTGCCATTGTCCTTGGATTTTCTTGGCCGAGGTGTCGGGCAAGCCATTTGTCACGGATGCCGTGTTTGAAAGCCGCTAAGGCTTCGGCGTCCGGACAGTCGACAATTTGATTCTTCTTAGTGAGGAATCTATTCCAAAGCTTGTGGGCGGACTCTCCGGGCTGTTGGATTATGTGACTTAGATCGTTTGCATCCGGAGGCCGGACATAATTCCCTTGAAAATTGGCCCTGAAAGCGTCTTCGAGTTCCTCCCAACTCCCAATTGAGTTTTCGGGGAGGCTTTTCAACCAGTGTCGAGCTAGTCCCTTCAACTTGAGGGAAGGTATTTGATGGCGTGGAGGTCATCCCCACGAGCCATGTGAATATGCAGGATAAAATCCTCGATCCAGACCCCTGGGTCTGTCGTGCCGTCGTATGCTTCTATGTTCACAGGTTTGAAGCCTTGTGGGAATTCATGGTCCAGTACTGCTTCGGTGAAGCACAGGGGGTGAGCAACCCCTCTGTATCTGGACGCATTGTGGCATGTAGTCGGCTGTTGTTGTGTCCGGGGTTGATTCCGAACTGCTATCTGGCTTTTATGAGCGTTTGGGTGACCATAGTCTTGCGCTGGGGTGTGTCTTCTAGATCCATATATGGACCTGGCTGCACCGGTCTTTTTGTTCGGATATTCGCGTGGATCATGCGCAGTGTCCGCTGCCGCTCTGTTATGGTTGTGAGGCGGTACGTCTGTTTTCTTGGTCGAATTTTCTTTTGGTGGAACGGCCGCGTAGTTGAATTCTGGCAGTAGCTTCCGCTTCGGATAGCTTTTTGCATGACGGTCGTCGCCATATCTTTCTTCAGTGTCTAGCACCTTATTCCATTTGGGACTTAGCTTTTCCTGCGCGGCCTTGAGCCGTTGCTTCTGCTTTTCTAGACTTCTTGCGGTGGCGATAAGCTTTCTGTGGAGGTTGCCTCGTTCCACTTGTTCGTCCGGGATGATGAATGCATCGTCGTCTGGACTATCTTCATGTTCTGGGGCGGCATCCTGAGCTCGTCCCTCCGGATCATGTTAATCGGGTATTTGCTTCGAACTTGATTTGGTGTGACCTGGCTCGTCCTGCTCCATCGCTGGGTCCATGTGATCATTATTGCTTTTGGAGTTTGCGGGTATATCAACCCTTCTTGCGCTCTTGTCGCTGTTTTTGCCATTGCTGGACTTTGAGCGGCATCTGCGCTGCCTCTTTGGCTTTTGCCTGGGTGTTTTATTATCCGGGCTGCCGTCTTTATTGGGCGTATCTACCATGTATATATCGTGTGACAAGGTAGTAGTCCCGCGCTCTAGGGATTCTGGAGCCTCTCCTGCATCGTCGTCCATACCGTTGATGTCTTCTTAGTCAAGCACATCGGTTAATTCTTCGATCGTGGCAATAAAGTGGGTGGTGGGTGGGCGCCGAATTCCTTCGTCGCCTGCTTCCCACTCGGGCCGGACATGGTTCGGCCCAGAGTCTCCTGACAAACAGAGAGACTTCAGGGAGCTCAGCGTGTCGCCAAAGGGCGAGTGCTGAAAGATGTCCGCAGCGGTAAACTCCATTACCGGAGCCCAAACTGGCTCGGCTGGCTCGAGAGTGAGCGGAACAGGACCAACAGCCGGATATGAGTCCGGGGGTCCGGGGTTACAGGCTTCCACAGAGGTGGGACCCGTATTCGGCTCCACCGTCGATAAGTGTGCGGCCTGCGGGGTGGGGTCCAGCCCTCCATCCGTAGGTGTCGATAAGTGTGCGGCCTGCGGGATTTAGATACGGGGTTGCCTCGGGGAGAATGTCTCGGGCGTTGTCCGACAGCAGGTCTAGGCCGTGCCCGTCGTGGCTGTCCGGCGCTCCTGGCGCAGGCCCGAATCCGTCGAAGGTCAAGTCTCCACGGACATCTGCCGTGTAGTTCAAGTTTCCAAACCTGATCTGGTGGCCAGGGGCACAGCTGTCGATATGCTCCAACTGGCCGATGCCCCAAATCCGAGCCGCTCCTCCTCCTCACCGCGCCGCAACCAACGAGGCCACGCCGGGGGGGCCATCCCGCTAGGACCCAGATGGGGCCTGTCGGGCCCAGATCCGGGCCGGGGTCACGACGACAGCCACCCGGCACCACCACGTAGCCCCGCCGCCAAGGAGCGGCGCCGACACCACGCTTGCCGCCGGCTGCCGCCGCAGGGCAGCCGGACCGCAGCCAGGCCGAGCTGCACCGCCGCCGCCTCCCTGTCCCGGGAAGGAAGCACGCGCGCGCGGGCACGAGAAGGCCCGCCGCCGCCGGTACCACCCGGGCCAGCGCCGGTGGCGACCGCCGGCGGCAGCGGGAGGAGATGGGGGAGGAGGGGGCCTGCTGGAGAGGAGTTCGAGCTGCGCCCCGGCCACCTCCCGGGGAGAAGGCGCGAGGTTGATCTGGACGGGGGGAGGAGGAGGGAGGAAGGGGACGGAGGCGGGGAGCGAGGCCGGCGGTCGGCGGCGGCGGGAGGGGAAGGGGCGGAACCCTAGCTACCTAGTTGCGGGCCCCTGCCTTTGTTTTTAACTTTGCATGTATATCTTGACTCCTCCCTAGCGTGTTTTTGAACTAAACTAAAGATCCTTTGGTTTAGTTCCAACTATGAAAGCTCACTTGATGTGCCTAGTTACCTCTTTTCTTGTTGTTCTTCTTCTTTTCTCTGTTTTGTCTGGCCTTTTTTTCATTGGTTTTTTCTTTTTCATTTGCTTAAATTCGTGAAGATTTTTTCTTAAATTTGCAAACTTTTTAGAATCATGAACCTTTTCAAATTCATGAACATTTTCTTCAAATTCATGAGTATTTTTTTCTTATATTCGTGAACTTTTTTTAGAATCATGAACCTTTTCAAATCCGTGAACATGTTTTCAAAATCATGAACATTTTCTTAAATTCACTCACTTTTTCAAATTTGTGAACATTTCTTTCAAATCCATGAAATTTCCTTAAATTCACGAACTATTTTCAAATCATGTTTTTTTTAATCCATGGATTTTTTTCTCAAATGCATGAATGCTTTTCAATTTGTAAACTTTTTCAAATTCATGATTTTTTTTAAAAATCAAGAATTTTTTTCAATGCAATGGATGCTGAAACTTTTTTGACTGATTGGGCCTAACCCAAATCATTTGGTTACTTGGTAATACAGCTTAATGTTTAATGCATGCTTGTCCGTGAGCAGGTCTACCTGACTGGTGGTCCAGCAGGTGTTCGTCTACATCATAAGTACTTGATCCCAAGTCCATCGGTTAATCTCTGAAACCAGTTGCATCATACACGCTGTCGCATTTGTCTGACGGTGTAATGTCTCTCTGGACACAGACGAATGCAGTGGATTCTTCAAGATTGAGGGCTCCAACGGTCAACGGAATGTCGAAGCCGTCCATCGACACACAGGCTATGGTAAGGATTACAAAAGGTGTACAACCGGAGACACCGTCGGCGGCCTCTCGATGGGAACGCTCAGTCTGCCGCAGGTCTGAAAATCAACACATCATCTCTGAAATCCACTATCCCCTAAAAGCCTCAATCACCGAAATTTAAGTGTGTTCGTGACAATGCAATGTTTACCAAAGTTCCTAACATCACTTAAAAACAGGATTCATAGTGCGGGGTACGAATGAAAACCAAAAAATGAAGTGGTTCGACAACTTCAGATATTCCATAAATAACATCAGATCCATGTGCAAATCAAAACACTAGTACTGGTATATGTGGTAAACGCAATATTGACTGCATATAAATAGGAGTTATGAGTCTGGCAGACAAGTCCATAAATAAAATTGGGATAGCTGTGATAGTTTTGACAAAAACTGACGGTGTCCAGGTCAGAGCGTTGCAGTATTCCTAGTGCAGATCATATGGGGCAATCAATAGCTTCAGATATATACAATGGTCAGCAAACACAATGATAAGTCAACGCAATAGTACTGTCATACATACGGTCATACAGAGACTGACGGACAAGACATGCCAAAAATTGAGTCAAAAAGTTATCTCTTTCGGGCATAGCACCCAAACAAATACTGAGAATTTTGACAAAAGAACTGACAGTGCCAGGGCAGAACACCACCAGTGCCAGTTGGAAAAAACAATGGCACAATGATATAGCAGCCTGTAGATAAAGTGGAAAACACACGCACTAAATTATCCAAAGAAGATCACTTTCTGGGGATATATAAAATGGTATGCAAAATTATTACAGGAGTGCTTTCTGATTACTGATCTCCCGATTCGGCATGGCAACAACTTCCTGTGCGCACCTGATCCCAGCTACAACAATTACTGATCGTGAAGGGTCTTGCAAGACAATAGTTCTACTCCAAATGATCTCGCCTCCCCTTCAGTCTGCCTCTTCTGGAAGGATTCTGCAAACAAGCCATACACGGTTAACACCAGAAGGAAGCCAAACATATAGTGATGCGGCATACATTTTTCTCTCTGCAAAGTAAATAAGGGAGGTGCCATATTACCAACCTTTGCAAACAGCACGTTCAATGTCTCTGGGAATAGTAGTTCAACCTTTGCAGACATATTTCCATGTCTTCGGCTTCAGCAACATAGGCTCTGCACAGATTGTCGATATAAAAACTCACACTTAGAGAAATATCATTACAGAAATGACGAATTTTAGGTTAAATGGGCATTTAACTTGCTCCAATTCCCTGTTGTCCTACCATTGATGCTATTGCCATTTTCGAACTAGCACATTTAATACTCACTAGAAAGGAGTAGTAGAGAAGTTAATTTCTGCATGCTTACTTTCATAATAATGAGCATCTAAGTATTTCTCCAGGATGCTGCTCAGCCGTTGCTGCAGGCTGACAGGGAGCGTCTTCATACAAGGACAGTCACAAATGCAAAGACTTTGGAGAGATGAGTATGCTTGCGGGACATCCGGTAGGGATTCCAGGGTCTTGCAATCCCAAAGCTTGAGGGACTCCAAGGATTTGAACTCAGGAGAGCAGGATTCCAGAGATGTCAACCCACCACAGCCAACAATGCTTAGTGTCTTGAGGGATGGGGGAAAATAGAGGACCCCTGTTAAGCCATGACAGCTGTAGAATGTTAATTCTTCTATACTGGATGACCCTTGATGAGTCGATGATACTGACTGTCCCTGCTTCTGCTTCCTGCCGGATGTGGACTCAAGCTTACTGCATTTATCAATGTACATTTTCTTGAGAGATGGAGGGATGTTGAAGAGCTCAACCAAGTTTTCACAATCGTATATATCCAGATACTCTAGACGTGGCAGGAGATGACTGGTCTCTGATGATGCTGATGGCTCAGTAGAAACTTGTGCATATCCAGTCAGATTATCACAATTTGCAACCAGAAGCCTCCTCAAGGATACCAAACCTTCGAACAATGTTTCTGGCCAGTGGACGAGCTCATGGCACCTCATAATTGACAAATCTTGAAGGTGTACAAAGCATGCGCATAGCTCTGTTACACGTACACCTGACTTAAAGTCTCTTAACACCAAGACTTCTAAAGGAAAGTTTTGAGCATTCCCATTCTCCTTGATGTTCACCACTTCCCTCAAACTATTCTCAGCCCCCATCGAGGTTGTATCTGTACTATGTTCAGTGCTAGTCAGTTCCAGATTGGTCAATGAAGTTAGATGTCTCGCTACCCACAAGAACAACTCTACCTCACGTCCTTCCATCTTCAATACACCGAGCTTTGGTGATTTAGCTGCAGTTGTCAACTCTGGACATTTCTCAACACGAACATTCTGAAGCTTAGGGAAGGTCGGTTTTCCTGGCAATGCTTTCAACTTTACACTGTCGCTAATATGCAGCTTCTCAAGTAGAGGAAACATCATCACCTCACCTTGCATCCCATCATTATCTTTTTCCCACCATCTCTCCAAACAAACAAGACCTTTTAGCATAAGCTCCTTCAGATTTGGAAATGCAAACGATGTATCACACTCACCGCTGAACAACCATACTAGTTTTGTACAGCTGAAAAGATGGATCTCAACAATGTTTTGCAACATAGTCATCCATGTTGGGAAGGTGGTGGCTCCATATGACTGTATCCGTATGGCATGTAGTCCATCATGAGGTTTGAGATTCTCGAGCACTTTTGCATCGTTTTCGTCATCCCGCCAGCTAGTATTACCTTGAAAATAATTCCATCTGAAGGTCCATGTTAATCTCAATTCTCTTAGCTCCTTGTTCACAAGGTTTGCTGCTTTTGCATCCACTTCTGTCACGTTTGCCAGATTACGTAGCTTTAGTTGACCACCAAGGTTTAAATTTCCAAGCTCTCCAACATTACTACAATTAGGCTCACTACCTGCTACAAAGCATGTAAGTGTTTGAAGGGATGTGAGTTTCTTGAGGTCTGTGGGCATGCACTTAAGCTCTGGACAACCATGAGTGTAAAGGTGACGAAGGGAAGTCATATACTTCATTTGTCTTGGAAGTCTACAAAGAGATCTACAGCCGGAGAGGTTCAGCGTTTGAAGGTTGTATAGAATGCTCACATATTCAGGAAGTGCTTTGATATATCTACTTCTTGAGAGATCTAGGTACCTCAGGTGATGTAGATGCTCTGGTTTCAGCTGAAATGCTCCTCTCCATAAACAGAGTTGCACCTGCAATGCTTGCAAAGAGCTGTATTTTGATGAATGTTGCAACGAACTTTCCATAGGCCCATCACATATAAGAGTTTGGATAGCTGGAGAGCTTTTCTCTAGAGAACTATTCAATTTTCTTTCTGGTTCCTTGCATGACAAAAATAAATGACGAGCAGTGTTTGGAAGCCACTCACTCTGATTTGATTCCTCAGATGCGATAACAGATTCAATCTTGCCTGGTTCGTCACTTGCCAAGGCACATTCCTTTTCCATTACTGAAAGTGCAACATCATGCATAAGGTCATGGATTTTACATGTAGTTCTGGAATAACATGACCCGGTGTCTTCAATTTCCTTGACCGTGGCTTTGACTTGTTCGACATCCTGGAAGAATGACCTTGAGGCCAGCTCGTTGAAAATCTGTTTGCCGATGGTTTCAAGAAGAGTTTGATTTTCCTGGATGAAGCCATGTGCAATCCATAATTGGATCAGCTTGTCCACATCAATCTTGTGATCCTTGGGAAATATAGCACAAAAAGCAAAGCATTGCTTCATATGCGACGGCAAGTCGTTGTAACTGAGCTTGAGTATTGGTAAGATTCCATTCTCCTCGGTGCAAATGATGCTTCTGCTTAATACAGCCTCCCATTCTTCCTTAGTGGTCTTGGTACACAGTACAGAGCCTAGTGCTGTTGCGGCTAATGGAGAGCCAGCACATCTCTCCACAATCTCATCAACCATATTCACCAACACAGAAGGCCTTTCCTCTTCCTTCTTGAAACAGCTGAATGCTCTTGTCTCGATGATTTCTTTAATGTATTGATCTGTCAAAGCTGTGAGATTATAAGCTTCAACAGTACGCATCATTTCAGCAACTCTACCATCACGAGTTGTTGTCAAGACCGCACTACCCATGCCACCATGTTGAAGTCGGGCCTTAAGTTGTTCCCATTTATGAACCTCTCTAGTCCAGACGTCATCCAGTACAAGGAGGTACCTTTGCCCACTCACCAGATCCTGAAGTCTATCCAATGGTGTCTTCTTCTTGGAAGCAGCATCTTCTGTACCATCATCCTTCTTTTCAGGAGCTGCTTCGACTATGTTGTTAGCCAGAGAGTCCACATCAAACCTGTCAGAGACACACACCCATAGCAGCAAATCAAAATGCTTCTGAATTTCAGGTTCATTGTAGACAACTTGCGCTAATGTGGTTTTGCCCAGACCCCCCATTCCAACGATGGGAACAACCGCGAGATCTGCATTGTTAGCTTGACCAACTAGCAAGTCAACAATATTCTTATTATCATTGGCTCTGGATCTGCTACTAATATTCTTTGGATCGAAGATAACATGACCCGTCTGTCGCCACTGCTTGGATAAAGGCAGTTGCTTCTGATATGTAAAGCCAAAGGCGTTCATTTCAGCCACAAGGACCTCGATGGCCTGCACAATCTTGCGGAGCTTTCTTCCCATCCTGTTACGAAATACAAAACGGTTGTGGGTGGGAAAGACTTTTACCACACTGAAGCCAAGGTCGTTGTAGTGCCCCTCCTTTTTGGCCTTACGACGAAGCGCCTCGTACTTGAACTCGTCGAAGACTTCATTTGCCTGGTAAGCCACCTTCTTGATGGCCTGGAGCCAGGCAGCTGCCCCTTCTCTGTGCCCTGCTTCCTGCTCGGCGTCGGTGATGATGTCCAGGATGGCAGGCAGTTTGCGCATCAGGATCTCATGTTGCTCCTCCATGCCCTTCAACACCTTGTACTTGTCGAGGAGGTAGCTGGACGCCTTCCCCATCACGATTTTGAGCAGTGGTCCGACCACCATGGTGGCCACCACCTCTGCCATCGGAACACCAAGAACACAGAGAAGCTCAAGTGCAGTGCGAGTGGAGAAGAAAATGGTCTGTGCAAGATGCGCTTGCTTGGTTGCGAGGAAGATGGAAGCAAATGCTAGCTACTATTAACTTTCAGGAAGAGGCACAACATGTGGATGTGTTTGATTTCCTCAATAGCACAGTATACAAATGATGGTTGTAGTGTTGTAGTACACTCGTACTTAATAAAACAACACTGCTTTCGAGTAGCATCTTTTCAGGAAAGTTTGTTTTCTTGGCCACCAATGGCAGCATCTTCAAGAACGGTCATCAGTCAGGGCTACATCTATCTGTATGTGTGAGCGCGTTGCTGCGCTATCTAGACAAATGTTAGTAGCCATGTTGCATCACACAGATTAGTGTGCAGGCACGTGATGCTGTGATGCTTCCCAGTAATACGCAATACTATTATGAAAGGGACCATGTCAGTAATATATTTATGCTAATGAGGCCAGCTGGCTACCTACAGGATAATTACTTTTTACTGTCCGTTGCCAACACTAATGCCAGAGGCGAAGACACCGAGTCTTTTTACAATTGGCGTCCACTATGCCATTGGCACGCAGAGGGAAGCACAAAAAGGAGAAGAAGCAGCATAACAGTCATGTGCTTGCTTCCTTACTTGTAATGAAAATGGAGGCAAATAATGCTAGCAAGTATCCATTTGAATTTCGAAGCGGAGATGTACATGTTGGAATGCGTTTGTCTTGAGGGATGCTGGAGAAGCAAAGAGGAACGAGGGCGGCGTTATGGCCCCCTCCTCCTCCGGTGTGGCTTGGCTTGAGGATTCTGCCGGCGCTCACCGGGGGGATTTGGGGATCGATCGTCATAGACGACGAGACAGCTATATCAGAATTCCCAGGCACACTAGCCCAGCACCGCCGAACAACCAAAAGCCCAGTAAATGCCATGGTAATTTGATAGTTTTGTAGTTCTGACCTCTGAAAAACAAAAAACCATCCATATGATAGTGTGATTTACTGATTTTACATGTTGTTTTTTACGGGCAACAGTAATAATAAATTAAAGTTTGGGCTTGCTCACAGACTCAACACACTGCTTGCTTGACTAAATTTACACACTGAAAAGCTATACATCGACTTTCATTTACGAACATGCACACAAATACATGAAGAAATAAAGGAATACATAGGACCAATAAACAGTGCCCGAAACACCAGATACAAATACTTAAATCCAGACAAGTGCTGCAATTGCATGGTTTGGGTTTCAGAAGGATGAGACATGGGGAAAAACATGGATATATACAACTGTCTTAATATTGTCTAGATAAATGTTGCCGTCTGGCATCACTGTGACGCAGTAGAAAGTGCAGTGGAGGTAAAATACACAACAGAAAGTGACCTAAAAATGCAGTAGCCAGCTGCTAGAATATTCTTAGGTTCAGTTTTCTTACCTGAATCTGAATCTGAGCCTCCCGCTCCCCGTTCCGCCCGTGGGTGCACCACCACTCGCAGTCTCCGGCGTGCCCACTCTCCGGACGGTTGCTGGAGAAGCAGAGAGGAACGGGGACGGTGGCGCCGGACGGCGACGGCAGCGGGGCGGCGCCATGGCCTCCATCTTGCTCCCCCGATGTGAGCTGGCCTTGAAGAGGCTAGCTCCCTCCCTCCCCTGTCCTCTGCCTCATCTCCTCTCACCGCTCCCCAGCCAGCCTCGAAAGCTCCCAACCTGATTGCTCGGTCCTCCACCCCACGGCCACGGGCACCGAAAATCTACGGCGGAGGCGGGGGAGTATCATTCCGGGTGCACGCTCGGAAGTACGGCGAAGGCCGCGGCGGCGGAAGAGGGTTCCGGCCGGCGACCTCCCGGATTTGGGGATTCCATCGAAGACGACGAGGGGACGGTGTTTTTTTTTCACCTTCTTCAAAGGGGGCGACAACTCCGAAATCACTAATTAAGACTAGCCACAAGGAGTAGTAACATAGACTAGTAACATGCCCATGTACTAGCTTATGTTACTACCTCTATAGTGGGGAGTAAGATATGTGATAACATGGAGCACTTCATTTATTAGGCTATAGACACATCTTGTTTTGATATGTGTGATGTTACTCATACTAGTAGTAACTAGCTATGTTACCACTTTCATCTCTTTCTTCATTTATTGCATGCCATATCATCTATTTAACCTAGATATATGTGATGTTACTACTCCCTCTGTCTAGGTGTGTAAATCATCTTACGAAAATCAAATAATCCCAAAACACTTAGGCGCGGTGCATTAACTTCTACCTCGTTTCTTGTTTCTTGACATATCAACCAATAAGAATCGAGGGGTGTGCATGCTTTTAATGACTTGGGACTATCAAACACGACATGCAATGGTTAGTTCATTGCATGCAATACTATTAATTAGCAAATAAACATTAATATCTCTCGTTTTCCCCTCCTCCTTGGTCACGGTGCACAACTTAAGATGACTTACTCAACTAGACGGAGGGAGTACCTATGTTATTCCCACTGTGGGTAGTCTAAGGAGTACTCCTTGCGGAGATCACTCCAACTTCCCCAGGTTGCGACAAGTGGCGCGCTGCATGTGCGCCACTTGTCGCAACCTGTGAGTTTTCCTTTTTTCGTAGATCCGTTTATTCAAAATGTTTTATCTCTTAAACTGTGCGTCCAAATCTCGAACCGCTTTCGCCATTGAATTCCTCGCGTCGAGATCTTCAAAACTAGATCCCATGTTGATAGGTTTTGACGAACTTTTTTTTCACGAAAAAAACGAACCAAAAACACAGGATTTTTTTTCTTTCCGAAAGAGGCACGCCCGTGCCTCTGACGAAAGCACAACCGTGCCTCTGGCAGAAGCAAAACCGTGCCTCTCGCAAAAAAAAAAACAGAAAACACGTTTTTTCCCTTTCCGAAAGAGGCACGCCTGTGCCTCTCGCGAAACCACAACCGTGCCTCTCGCGAAAGAAAAAAAAACAGAAAACACGTTTTTTTTCCTTTCCGAAAGAGGCACGCCCGTGCCTCTCGCGAAAGCAGAACCACGCCTCTGGCGGAAGCAAAATCGTGCCTCTCGCGAAAGAAAAAAAAACAGAAAATGCGTTTTTTCCCTTTTCGAAAGAGGCACGCCCGTGCCTCTGACGAAAGCACAACCGTGCCTCTGGCGGAAGCAAAACCGTGCCTCTCGCGAAAGAAAAAAAACAGAAAACACGTTTTTTTCCCTTTCCGAAAGAGGCACGCCCGTGCCTCTCGCGAAAGCACAACCGTACCTCTGGCGGAAGCAAAACCGTGCCTCTCATGAAAGAAAAAAAACAGAAAACGTGTTTTTTTCCTTTCCGAAAGAGGCACGCCCGTGCCTCTCGCAAAAGCACAACTATGCCTCTGGCGAAAGAAAAAAAACAGAAAACGCGTTTTTTTTTCCTTCCGAAAGAGGCACGCCCGTGCCTCCGGCGGAAGCAAAACAGTGCCTCTCGCGAAAGAAAAAAAAATTAGAAAACGCGTTTTTTTTTTCCGGAAGATGCACACCCGTGCCTCTCGCGAAGCACAACCGTGCCTCTGGCGGAAGCAAAACCATGCCTTTCGCGAAAGAAGAAAAAAACTTACGTGTTGCAGTACTGAACTTACGTCCCCCTCTTGTCTAAAAAAAAAACTTACGCCCCCCTCAAAAAAGGAGTTAGATGACCTTAATTATGTCGATATCATATTTTTCATGTTGATCTAATAAAAACATAAAGCCACACATAGATGAAAAGGTTGAAAAGTATAAAAGTGGCACCGGAGAGGCAACCCCAAAATATATCCAACTGGGGTCCAATTCCGAACCTTAATTTCTTCAAGAGAAGTCAATTTCTCAAAAAAAAAAAACTGGAATGACTTAACGCCAACTACTTGACCCGCTAGTCAAACTAATATGATCGTATTTGTCTGGAGTTGAAAGCATTTTCATGTAAGAAAACCTTATTCTGATCATTTCATGGCTCCGATGGCTATGATGAACACATGTCCCCACAAGGTAGACACACAATGCTTTTGTCTGGCAGGCACAAAGAAGTGTGAAATCAGTTCGGAATAGGATTGTTGGCCATAAAAATAAAAAATAAATTAATGATTCAGCTAGTTCAATGTTATGTGCTTGGAACGATTGTACTGAAACTCTACACTATTGGGATGACCGACCCGGTGCATCGAGAAGAGGGAGAAATGAGGGTGCAGCAGCAGGGTGCAGGAACAGAAAGAGACCAGGTTCAGACTTGCCCAGTTCACGCCTAAAGAGATTCAGCTGGAAATGTGACGACCCAAGAAGTTGCCACAGAGCGTTTCATCACTACAAGGCTCGACCCCTTGTGCAATCCAATTTATAGTACACAAAATTTGAAGTGGGTCGCAACGGGAAGGCATCCCAAAGTTCCAAACATCACTAGGGAACAATATTTCTAGTGCAGAGTAATGAGGGTAAACCGACAGCTTCAGATACACATATGATGGCCAGTGTTATAGTATATGGTAAACAGAATATTGACTGTAAATCTTGCTACCATTGTACAAGTCCATAAATAAAACAGGGAAACTGCAACAGATTTTTTTACAAACCTTTTTCTCGGAAAGAAATACGATGATACATACAGCCCTAGGTAAACAGAGGTGGAAAATACAAATACAACTCCAGGTAAACAGAGATTATCCAAACAAGATCTCTTTCTGGGAACGGAATGATAGCCAAATAGTATTATAGGAGCGCTTTCAGGATCCTGCCGAGGCTTGCAACACCATGTGTTGGAACAGTTCTGCAAAAAGGTATCAGATTTTAAGTTATTTTTGCTAAAAAGGAACAGTTAAAGAGTTCCAGCAGTGATAGGCATACTTCTAGATCACAAACCTGCATGACAACTTCTGGTATTGGTATTCTTGTGATTCTGCTCATAGCTCTCTAATCTCTACGGTTGGCATACTTCCATGTCTTTGGTTTCAGCAGTATAGGCTTATCTGCACAGATTAATCATGTAAAAACTTACACTTAAAGGGGCATCAATAAATTAAGAAATGACGATTTTAGGTTGAAGAAACAATCAGTTTTCTGTTGTCCTACTAGCTAGTGATGATATTACCATTATCTAGCTAGTGCATTAAGTACACACTAGTAAGTAATAGAGGAAGTAATTGTATAATGCGCGCTTACTTCCATAATAATGAGCATCTACATATTCCCTCTCAATGCTGCCCAGCAGTTTTTGCAGGCTTGCAGGAAGCGTCTTCAGATCAGGGCAGTAGCTAATGCCAAGATATTCGAGAAGTAAGTATGATACTGGCCCATCCGGTAGGGATGACAGCGTAAGGCATTCAGAAAGACTGAGGAGCTTCAGCGACGGGAGCTCTCCCGAGCGGGATTCCAGAGATGTCAACCCACCGCAGCGACGAATTACTAGCTCCTTGAGGGACGGATGGAGATGGAGGACCCCCGTTAAGCCATAACACATATTTAGTGTTAGTTCTTCTAAATGCTCTAGCACTGCTCCGGGCGATGATGATGACACCTCGGGCATACTAGATGACCGTTGATGAATGGACAATGCTGACTGTCCTTGCTGCAGCCTCCTGCCGAATGGGGACTCAACCATTTCACAATAATCAATTTCCATTCTCCTGAGAGATGGAGGTACGTTGAAGACCTCAACCAACCTGTGGCATGCCTTTATCACCAGAGACTCTAGACTTGGCAGGAGTTGACTCGTTTCTGATGATATTGATGGCTCGGCAGAATCTGGTGCATCTCCAATCAGATTATCGCAGAAGCTAATCTGAAGCTTCCTCAAGGATACTAATCCTTGGAACTCTCTTTCTGGCCAGTGGATGAGTGTGTCACAGAAATTAATTGACAAATCTTGAAGGTGTACAGAACATGCACATAGCTCTGTTATACTCGACTTAATGCTCTCTAGCACCAAAACTGTGAGGGGTATATCATCATCATTCAATTTTTCCTTGACATCCAACACTTCCCTCAGTCCATACTGAGCCTCCGGGGTGGCTCTGTATTCAGTGCTCCGCAATTCCAGATTGGTCAATGAAGTCATATGTCTAGATAACCACCGGAACAACTGTACCTCACTTCCGTTCACGTTTAATACACTGAGCTTTGGTGATTCAGCTGTGATTCTCAACTCTGGACAACGTCTGATAAAAGCGTTCTGGAGCTCAGGGAAGGACGGGCGTCCTGGCAATGCTGTCAACTTTGTACAGCCCATAATACGTAACTTCTCAAGCCGAGGATAGATTATTATGTCTTCACTATGCATCTCATCATTATCTATTTCCCCCCATCTCTCCAAACAGTCAAGATTTTCCAGCGTGAGCTCCTTCAAATTCTGCAACATAGTCATCCATGTTGGAAAGGTTGTTCCTCCATAGGACAATATGCTTATAGCATGCAGCCCATCATGAGGTTTGAGTTTTGCCAGGACTCTTGCGTCATCCGCACAACTAGTTTCCTTATGATGATATTGTCCACGGGTCCATCCTAGAGTCAATTCTCTTAGGTCCTGCTTATTCACGAGGTTTGCCGCTTCTGCATCTTCTTCTGTCACTTTTGCTAGATAATATAGCTCTAATAGACCGCCAAGGTTTAAAGGACAGAGCTCTCCCCCATTACTGCAATTGGAGCCACTACCTGCTACAAAACATGTAAGTGTGCGTAGGGATGTGAGGTTTCTGATGTCTCTAGGCATGCTCTTCAACTGTACACAACCATGAGTGTAAAGGTGACGGAGGGCAGTCATATACTTCATTTGTCTTGGAAGTTCAAGAAGAGCACTGCAGCCAGAGAGGTTCAGCGTTTGAAGGTTGTAGAGAATGCTCATATCTTCAGGAAGCTCTTTGATAAAACTTCTTGAGAGATCTAGGTATCTCAGATGATGTAGATGCTTTGGTTTCAGCGGAAATGATCTTATATATACACCGAGCTGTAATGCTTGCAAAGAACTATATTTTGATAAATGCTGCAACAAACATTTCAAAAGACCATCACACAGAAGAGTTTGGATAGCTGGAGAGCTTTTCTGGAGAGAAACGTTCAATTTTCTTCCTGGTTCCTTGCATGACAAAAATAGATGACGAGCAGTGTTTGGAAGCCACTCACCCTGACTAGGTTCCTCAGTTACATGGGCACATTCCTTTTCCGTTATAGATAGTGCAACATCATGCATAAGATTATGGATTTTACAAGTAGTTCTGGAATAATACGCCTTGGTGTCTCTAATTTCTATGGATGTGGCTTGGACTTGTTTCACATCTTGAAAAAATGACCTTGAGGCCAGCTCACTGAAAATTTGTTTGCCAATGGTTTCAAGACAAACTTGCTTTTCCTGTATGAAACCATGTGCAATCCATAGTTGGATCAGCTTGTCCACATCAATCTCGTAATCTTTGGGAAATACAGCACAAAAAGCAAAGCATTGCTTCATATGTGACGGTAAGTCATTGTAACTGAGCTTGAGTATTGATAAGATTCCTGTCTCCTCGGTGCAAATGCTGCTTCTGATTGATATAGCCTCCCATTCTTCCTTACTGGTCTTGGTACCCAGTAGAGAGCCTAGTGTTGTTGCAGCTAACGGGGAGCCAGCACATCTCACCACAATCTTATCAACCATACCCACCAACTCGGTGGGCCTTTCCTCTGCCTTCTTGAAACGGCCAAGTGATGGTTGTCTCGATGATTTTCTTTATGAATTCATCTTCCAAAGCTACGAGATTATGAGCTTTAACAGTACCCATTATTTCAGCCACTCCACCATCACGAGTTGTTGTCAAGACCGCACTACCGGTGCCACCATGTCGAAGGCAGGCCTTGAGCTGTGTCCAAAATTTAACCTATTGTGCCCAGACATCATCCAATACAAGGAGGTACCGTTGCCCACTCACTACATTCTGAAGAATATCCAGTGGTGTCTTCTTGGATGCGTCTGCTTCTTTGCTACCATCCTTCTTCTCGGGAGCTTCTTCAACTATACTTTTAGCCAAGGAATCCACATCAAAGCATTCAGATGCACACACCCATAGGAGCAAATCGAAATGCTTCTTAATTGCAGGTTCATTGTAAACAAGTTGTGCTAATGTGGTCTTGCCCTTACCCCCCATTCCAATGATGGGAACAACTGTGAGATCTGCATTGTTAGCTTGCCCAACTAGTATATCAACAATTTTCTTCTTATCATTGGCTCTGGATTCGATGATGATTTTCTTGATTTCCTCTGAGTCAGTGCTAGCATGATCCGTCCGCCGCAACTGACTGGATACCGGCGGCTGTTGCTGATACTTAAAGCCAAAGGCGTTCATTTCGGTCACAAGGACCTCGATGGCCTGCACAATCTTGCGGAGCTTTCTTCCCATCAGTGGCCACGAGAATGGACAGCAGTGGACCTCGATGGTCTTGCCCTTGTCCTTGAGAATGGACAGCAGTGGCCACGAGCTCCGCCATTGGAACGCCAAGGTGAGGGCTCGCAAGAACACAGAGGAGCGCGGGTTGAGGAAGACAATAGTGGTTGGAGCAAATAATGTGCTTGCTTGCCTGCTTATGAGGAGAAATGGAAGAGAAAACAGCGCAGAGGTGGACGAGGACGATTGTGGCCACACATATGCTTACATGATGAGGATGCAATGAAAGTGAATCACCTAACAACAGACGGCCGGGTAACTGAAGACAGCGATGATGCCAGCGCGTAGCTGTACTGTACTAACAATCGACCCTGCGAGTCATCATGACTAGTGTTGAGTGCTCTAGTCCTTGTGCTGCCCCACTGGTCCTATGAGTTGGTGTTAGGTGTTCACATTGCCTTGATTCTGCTTGGCTGTGTTCGTGAGTGAGTTCGGTTTCAGTCTATGTCCAACAGCTGCCTGTACTACTGTAGATCTCAGAAAGTGATGTCCCAGCAAAATAACAAGTCTCCAATAGTGAGATTGTGAATCCACGGAACTACAAAGAATTTATTTATCCAACGGGAAAATCTCTCAGAGCAGTATATTGTTCAGGTAGTATGAAGTGAAGAACCAATACTGGAAGCAAGTGGTTCTGGTATTACTGAATGTGGAGGAGACGTGCATTCCGCCATTGGAGACGCTTCAGAAGCCGTCGGCATATCCCTCCGCCGACGATCGCCGGAGAAGCGGAGACGAACGAGGACGGCGCGCGGCGACAGGGCGGCGCCATGGCCTCCTCGTCCGTGCCCCCCCCCCCCCCCCCTACTCTCCCTGCTTACCACTCTCCTTACCGCTCCACCGCCAACCTCCAGAAAATCCCAACTTGATATTTTGCTACGTACTTCTGGCCGGGCCTGTCCTGTCGGCTTGTTACCCTTGGTCACCCTCGCTGTGTGTTGGGGGTTAGAAGTACGGTGTGATGTTAGTCTTTTTTTTCCTAATATTTTGCTACTTAAAATTTTCCCCTCTCTTGTTCTAGTGTGTTGATCTTTTTTCCTAATATCTTGCTATTTATATATTCGGGGGGTTATAAGTACGGTGTGATGTCAGAATTTTTTTCCTAATATTTTGCTATATTAATTTCCCCCCTCTTTTGTTCTAAAATGTGCCAGCCTTTTCCTAATATTTTGCTATTATATATTCCTAGCAGTCTGTGTGTGTGTGGGGGGGGGGGGGGGGGGGGGGGGGGTTCAAAAGTACAGTGTGATGTCGGGCTATTTTTCCTAATATTTTGCTACTTCAATTTTTTCCTCTTTTGTTCTAATATGTTAGTCCTTTTTCTAATATTTTTCTATTTATATTTTTATCCTTTTTACTAATATATTGCTATTTATATTTTTCCCCTGATATTTTGCTATTTCATATTCTTAGTCTTTTTTTACTCCCTCCGTTTCCAAATATAAGTCCTTTTAGAGATCTCAACATGAACTACATACGGATGTATACATACTTATTTACAGTGTAAATTCATTCATTTTGCTCCGTGTGCAGTCCATATTAAAATCTCTTAAAAACCTGTATTTAGGAATGGAGGGAGTAATATTTTATTATATATATATATATTTTCCTTCTTCTTTCCTAATATTTTGCTATTTTATTTTCTTTTCCTATTTTGTTCTATTATTTTGCTATCTTATAGTCATCTTTTCTTTTTCTTCTAACATTTTGCTATTTTGGTGCTCTACTTTTTTCCCTTCCACGGCTCAAAGGAAGGTAATGTCCTCTAACTCTCGTCTAAATATTTTTCCCTTTTATTAGTCTTTTTGCTATTTTCTTCTAATATTTCCCTATTTTACCACTCTGTTTTTTTCGCTTTCCACAGCTCAAAGGAAGCCGATGTCCTCTAATATTTTGTGGACGCTACCGTGAACTCCTCGCGTGTCTCCTCCAAATAGTTTGACTTTTTTATTTGTATTTTTTCCTCTTTCCTTCTATTTTTTTCTTAGAGGAAGCCGATTTCCTCTAACTCTACTCTAACTAGCTGGGTGCCCCGTGCATTTGTGTAGCTAGAATTTCTATATTTTCTTTTTTGGGTAGTTTCTCTACCTATCTTTGTGCACTTCAACCATTGGTATATAACTATTTATATACAAGCATATCTACAAATGTTTGTCCGCACAAAACAAAATTAAGTTTTGTTACATATATTTCTGTAACCTCATAAAATTGTTGGTAAAGATTTGGTTGTGTGACAACGTAAATTCAAAAGAACCATGACACGTGTCTTGCCATGCCTAACTAAAAGGATGTGGATGCCGCCTAAGGGGGGTTATCGTTGTCTTGATCTCACCCCTCACTGTATTGTTATTTCTCGCCATGTCGCTTTCAATGAGTCCACATTTCCATATGAACCAGCACCATCCCCTTCTCCACCCCGTTACACTGAAATTTTTGATCCACCCATTAACCCACCCATTATGCCCCAATCTTCTCCACCTGCACCCGTTATGCATACACCCCCTAGCCCCCACTCACCAATGTCGGACCCCCTCCCCCCTCCACACCTCTTACCACACACGGTGGCTACCCCTCCCGCCACGCCAGCTACTCCTGCAATAACTTTCCCACCGGCTCCACCACCGCCACCTCCAACACCTCTTCACCACTACCGGTCGCCTTCCACCACCTATTGATCATTTAAACCTTTCCGCTATGGCCTCTTCTCCTCTTCCTCATACCTATCTCATAGCCCTTCGCGACCCCAATTGGCGCCAAGCCATGCAGGAGGAGTTTGATGCCCTTACACTCAATAAAACGTGGGTCTTGGTTCCTCCACCATCTGGCGCAAATATTGTGAGTGGTAAGTGGATCTTCCGTCATAAATACAATGCCGATGGGTCTCTCTCATGTCACAAAGCTCGATGGGTTGTTCATGGCTTCTCTCAACAACCGAGGGTCGATTTTGATGAAACATTCAACCCTGTCATCAAACCAGCCACCATTCGTATCGTTATTTCTCTAGCCATCTCACGGTCTTGGCCAATCCACCAACTTGATGTCAAAAATGCCTTACTTCATGGTCATCTTAATGAGGTAGTCTACAGCCAGCAACCATCTGGCTTCATTGATCCTCGTCATCCTACTCACGTTTGTCGTCTCCTCAAATCCTTATATGGGCTCAAACAAGCTCCTAGTGCCTGGTTCCAATGCTTTGCATCCTTTGCTCGTTCTCTTGGGTTCACTGAATCTAATTCTGATGCTTCTCTCTTCATCTTTCATCAAGGTTCTTCCACAACTTATCTTCTTCTCTATGTAGATGATATTATTCTCACTGCATCCTCCTTATCTTTCCTTACCACCATCACTAATTCCATGGCTCGTGAGTTTGCCATGAAGGATCTCGGTCCTCTTCATCACTTTCTCGGTATCTCTGTCACTCGTTCGGCTTCTAGTCTCCATCTTTCTCAACGACAATATATTCTTGACATCTTAATTATCTTGTGCTGGCATGCGCGATTGTCACCCCGTTACTACCCCTATTGATACTAACGCCAAACTACCATCCTCTACCGGACCTCCAGTTTCGGATCCCTCTCTCTATCATAGCCTCGCTGGTGCCCTCCAATATGTCACTCCCACTCGTTCCGACATTGCTTATGCTCTTCAGCAAGTCTGTCTCCATATGCATGACCCTCGTGAACCTCACTTCTCTCTCATTAAACGCATTCCCCGCTATCTCAATGGCAC
This sequence comes from Triticum aestivum, assembly GCF_018294505.1. NCBI lineage: Eukaryota > Viridiplantae > Streptophyta > Magnoliopsida > Poales > Poaceae > Triticum > Triticum aestivum. The sequence goes on from NC_057813.1 coordinate 724,446,591, forward strand.
CCTTGATCATGGTCTCTCTCTATACCGCACTTCTACACATTCTCTTATAGCCTACTCAGATGCCGATTGGGCTGAATGTCTGGATACACGTCGCTCCACCTTCGGATTTTGCATGTACCTTGGAGATAATCTCGTCTCCTGGTCCTCTAGACAACAGACGGCAGTTTCTCGATCTAGCACAGAAGCTGAATACCGAGCCATTGCTGCGGCCGTTGCAGAGTCTTGCTGGGTCCGTTAGTTATTACAGGAACTTAACAAGCCCGTCTCGACTGCTACTGTTGTATATTTTGACAATGTCAGTGCGGTCTACTTGTCAGCAAACCCGGTACAACATCGTCGCACGAAACATATCGAGTTAGACATCCATTTCGTTCGGGAGAAGGTCGCTCTCGGCGCAGTTCGTGTTCTTCATGTTCTGTCAGCCCTGCAATTTGCGGACATCTTCACCAAGGGTTTACCAACAGCTCTTTTCCGCGATTTTCGGTCCAGTCTTCAGGTCACTCCCGTTCCCGGTTCAAACTGCGGGGGCCTGTTGGAGATCAATATAGCTAAGACGCTGCAGTGAAGCCTCACCAGAGTTGCAATGGAGCTTCGCCGGACGCGTCGGCGCTGCGTTGGAGCTCGACTGGGGCTGCTCTTGTTGTGATGCAACTCGTCCATGACAGTCGGCATCAACGCCCACTGCATCGCAGCTCTGGCGACGTCGCGACCACTGCATCGCACCTCCGGCGGCATCGGCGACCACTGCATCGCACCTCCGGCGGCATCGACGCCTGCTGCATAGCCGCTCCGGCGGCATCGACAACCGCTGCATAGCAGCTCCGGCGGTGTCACGGCCGCTATAGTGCAACTCCAGTGGCGTCGATGAGCGCTGTATCGCAGCTCCGGCAGCATCGACGCCCGCTACATAACAACTCCAACGCCCGTTGCATTGCAGCTCCGGCAGCGTCGACGCCTGTCGCATCACAGCTCCGACAGTCGATGCATCGCAGCTCTGGTAGGGCTGCAAGAAAAGCTCGAGGCTCATGAGCCGCTCGAGATCGACTCATATTTTGACTCGACTCGAGATCGACTCGAAAGAAATGAGCTGAGTATGAACACCTTATGTAGCTTGATAGAAAAATGAGTTAATCTTGAGCCAACACTGGCTCGCTCGATTTTAGCTCGATAGCTCGATGTCATATAACTATATTAAATAATCTTGATGTATATTTACAAAAAATAAGATAATTTATTACCATATATGTTGTGTATAGTTTTTCTCAATTTTACCTAGTTGGAAACATGGAGGCTGAATTAAAAAGGAGAAATTTAGCCTCAATTTTGGGCGTGATCAGTCATGTGTCAAATATCCTATTATTCTCAGCCAGAGTTTAAGAGTAGACGCACCTCCATTTTTCTATCTTTCTAGTTCATTGATCCTTGCTTATCAAGTGCTAGTCTTTAGTCAAAGAGAATAAGTCAAATTCTATAGTGGTTTTCTATGTTTTGTTGTTGGCCATAATGTTTAAAAAATTGTCTTGGATTATTCATAAAATCATCTTATTATTTAGCTCGAAACTAGCTCGAGATCGGCTTGAGATCGATACAAGCTGAGCACGAGCCACTTCCTATGGCCCGACCTTGAACTTCATTTAGTTTGAGCTCGCTCGAATTTTAGTATAATTTGAGCTGAGCCTAGTCCAACTTGCTCGAACTCGACTCGTTTGCAGCCCTAAGCTCTGGTGGTGTCGTAGCCGCTGCCGCCGAGCTGGTAGGTGTGCTTGGACCGTGACAGTAGGCGCTGCATGGATGGTGCCTGTGTTAGCTCGAGAGGGAAGATGTTGACGGAAAGTGCGATCTGTGAACGGCTACGATGTGCATAATCGGACGATTACCAAGGCGGCTGATCACTCGCAGTTATCATCTGGCTTACGCCTAGCATCGGCCCTCTTTTTTAGGGCGCGTTCGGATTCCCTCCGCACCGGAGCGGGGCAATCCAGATTTAATTTGCAGAGCTGATAAAACGCCGCTCCGCGCGCTCCGCTCCGCGGAGGGCTGCCTAACAGGCACTTAGATGAAAACATTCACGTTCATCGTCACCTGCAAATTACGCCCACTTGCCACTCTTTTTTAGATGAAAACATTCATGTTCATCGTCTTAGATTTCTTCTAGTACAATATAACCTAGTATCACTTTTTTCTCCCGTTGTTTCAGGCATGTCCCATAGATCAAAACTAAATAAATTATACAATACCATAAACTATCATCCTTTTGGCCGTTTTCGTGGGGTATATAGCCTACTATTTCTCTTTTGTTATATTAGATGATTTTGTATTTTTCATGACAACTACTACTTCATTTTTTTTAGGGTAACCACTGGTTGATGATTACCGGTCAGTGGCTGCGTGTTTATGTCGTCGTTCCCATGTATTGCCACAAACAGTAAGTAGTCTGTAAATTAAAATTGCACGAGTCGCGCCTGTGAGAGCCCCCTCTATGTGTATGTCGTTGGCTCCCTGCCGCGGTTGATATTTGCATCAATTGCAGTGGCAAGAACATATCACCTCGCTCTGCCCCTCCATCCGCTGTGAGCCAAAGTAGATGACATCAGCGCCATGCAAAGCTATTCTTGAAATTAAAATCCTTCGAGATGTAGTTATGTTACTACATCTATCAGTTAGGAAAATTTAAAAACTTAGATTTTAACATATTTTGCAAAAAAGTGTTATGAAAAAGTAAAACGGACATATTTTTTGCATACAATGTCGAAAAAATACCCCATAATATAACAAAAAAATCAGCACGAAAATACTATGGTCAAACAATGGTCAAACTACTATATCTAAATAAGAGCACCCCACCAGGTAGTATCTAACAGATTGAACCATTCTTCAGAACGAACAAACTCACATACTATCCACTTGATACCTTCCTAACAATGATACACATTTTACACAATGTAGGGCGTGCTATGCTACAATGAAGATACATGCTTCAGTTTCTACCATGTCGATTACCTATATACAGTATAAATAATTTATACTTTTATCTCCACCTATTATAACTGAGAATGGTTCTGCTACTAGATGTTCTTCAGCGGTATAAAATTACAAATGTATCATCATGTTGGACTATATGTATCTGCATCAATTGCTATCACGCGCACATTTTCTCCGATCTATTCCATCTCTATCTGATCTATCCGATCTATCCGATCCACTCACACTCACACTCAGACTCACTCGATCTCCCCCTCAAGCCCCCACGCCGGTCCTCCCCCGTCGCCCGTCCTCCGATCTGCGCCGCCGCCACCTCCTCCTCCTCGCTGGACTCGGTACCGGCCTCCTGCTTCGTCCTCCCTCTAGTCGCCGCTGGCCGGCCCCTCCTCGCTCCGCCTTCCTCCTCCGTACTCCCTCCACTCGCCGCCGGCTGGCCCCTCCTCGCTCTGTCTTCCTCCTCCATCCTACTCTCTTCCCCCTCCTCCCTCCTCCATCCACAACCCCTCCTCCCTGCTACATTTTGATTTAGTAGGCTAGTTCATTTAGTTGATTTAGAACATTTTGATTTAGTTGATTTAGAACATCTTGATTTAGTTGATTTAGTAGGCTAGTTGATTTAGTATGCCTATTGATTTAGTTGATTTAGAACATCTTGATTTAGTTGATTTAGTAGGCTAGTTGATTTAGTTGATTTAGTAGGCTAGTTGATTTAGTTGATTTAGTATGCTAGTGGATTTAGTTGATTTAGAACATCTTGATTTAGTTGATTTAGTAGGCTGGTTGATTTAGTAGGCTAGTTGATTTAGTTGATTTAGAACATTTTGATTTAGTTGATTTAGTATGCTAGTGGATTTACTAGGCTAGTTCATTTAGTTGATTTAGTATGCACCATTTTATTGTTATTTACTTGATTTAGTAGGAAGAACCAAAAATATCACATGCTACTGTTTTTCTTTCCTGTGAAGTGAATCGTTAGTCCTTTGCTCATATTGCTTTAGGAAAATGGCGCCACCACCACCACCACTATGTCGACTGTGCAAGTCAAGGTGCGCCAGCAGCCTTGCAACTGCAAGCTGTTTGGCATCTAATTCCAGCCGAGTTTTCGTCATGCGGCGGTAAGAAATTAGATGAAATGTATTTTAGTTGTAGATACATCCATTTCTGCGACGAGTAAGTTGGAACGGAGGGAGTATTTTATCTTTAGTGTTGGCATTACTGCATTGTGTCATTTTGCTTTTTTTACACAGATTGTCCCATGCAATGTGAGGTTGAAATTCAACAAGCTGACAGGAGACACTATGACATTTGAGGCTCCTGGGGGGCCGTACACTATGGAGGTTGAGAAAGGACGCAATATGTCGCAGATTGGAGGAGATGGATGGGCCCGTTTCCTCCCACATGCGTCTTACTGGTGGTGAGTTGATCAGCTTCTCCTTCAGAGCACAAAGATCCAAGTTGGCTGTCATTTATCTCAACCTGGTGGAAGATGACGAAGATGATGAAGATGATGAAGATGATGAAGATGAGGACGATGATGAAGATAATGAGGACCCACTCGATGAAGATGATGAGAACCCAATTCATGAAGCTATCGTAGCTCAAAGAATGAGGCTGAGCGAGGAGAGGTGTGCAACCTATGGGACATAATTCCGCCACGTGATGACTTTGTAGGGGTGCCATTCGTGACCCACCTAACAAGTACCATGGTCGATCGGCATGAAATGGTATGTTATATGTACTGCCTGTAGTAATTTGATGATATATATATGCTTTATTGTTATACTTACAAATGCAAATTATTCGATGATATGCTTAGTGAATCCGATGATATGCTTAGTGTAGAGTGCAATGATATGCTTTGTGGAATCTAGTCGATGATATGCTTTAGTGTAGAGTCTCATCACATGCTCTTATTAGTGGAGAATCCAAGGAACTATTAATATTTGCAAGAGTATGCGTGAGGCTATTTATTAATTGATATGTTTTTCTTATTCAGAGATTGCCAAAGAATCTATCTGTGAGTTGTGGTATCGAGCCTGATGAAGAAGGCTCAGCTGGACGACGCCTTACCGCAAGGGGCTCCGTCACCACCTGTACTTACCGCATGGACACAGACGGTCGCACACACTTAAACTCGGTTGGGTGGAAGAGATTCCTCGTTGGCAAGAATATCTTCGTGTTGGACAGGCCATCCTAATTACTATCAGGGACACCCACTGCCCAGGCTTGAGGATGATGATCGTCGTCGATATCATTTAGAACTACATATGTGTGTGTGGCTATATCATCTAGAACTACATATGATGATCATCGTCGATATCATGTAGAACTACATATGATGATCGTCGTCGATATCATCTAGAACTACATATGATGATCGTGGTCGATATCACCTTGTACTGCTTGAGGATGCATGTTGAGTATATATGAAATTGTTATCTAGTACTCCCTCCGTTCCAAATTACTTGTCGTGGTTTTAGTTCAAATTTGAACTGAAACCATGACGAGTAATTTGGAACAGAGGGAGTATTACCTAGTACCTATAATGCTTTATGAAATTGATATCTAATAGTACCTAGTATCTGGAAATTGTAGTTTATTGAAGCTGAAACGGGGCAGGAAGCTGGGGGAAATGATGAAAGATATAGCAGTAGCGCGGGGTCAGGAAATCGCTACAACTAATTAATAGTAGCGCGTTCCTGGAACGCGCTGCTGATATAGTCCATAGTAGTAGCGCGGGTACTGGCCGCGCTACTACTAACAGTTAGCTGTAGCGCCTTATTGGTAGCATGGCTGCCCGCGCTGCTGATAGCCTCAAAACCCGCGCTACTACTAGGGTTTTCCCTAGTAGTGTAAGCATGCTCAGGCTGGCGTAGTGAGAGGATGGGTGACCGGTCGGGAAGTTAGATGAGATGGAATGATGAGGGATGATTAGAGATTAGAGGTTAAATTGAGTAGCGTGGAGGGCCTTTAGTCCCGGTTGGTGTAAGAACCAGGACTAAAGGGGGGGCCTTTTGCACCGACCGTTTAGTCCCAGTTCCAGAACCGGGACTAAAGACCCTTATGAACCGGGACAAATGACCTTTTTTCTACTAGTGGACCCTAGTTCTGTGTAAGGGTATTAGAGAAGGGATAATTGGTGGAATTACTTATTGTATAACTGAGCCTCATGGGTGAGTATATATTGTGAACATGTATTGAAGTACAATAAGTCCTCGTATAAATAAGGTAGAAGAGAGATATGAATCCTATAGTACTAAATACACATATAACTAATGTACAATAACATCCTTGCAGTTAAAATGGTAGCGGCGCAGACGGTGAATCTGGAAAAGAAGGCGAACAAGCTTGGTTGGGTCGGCCATCGGATTCAGTCGGATACGTCATGGCGTCTACGGGCGTTTCACATGCGGATGCCATGCGGGCCCGTCCGGAAAATAATAGGCAGGGCAAACATACTCTGCCGGCGTATCGGTCGGTCCCTTACCTGCGAATTCCGCCCACCTGCAACTCTTTCTTAGATGAAAAAAAAATCCAAATGATCTGAATCTTTCAAGGATCAAAGATGTAATGTTCTTGCAAGGTTTTAGCTAAAAATAACATTCGAGAAGACCTCATCTGAAAAAACAAAGACATTGTTCGTCTCAAAGTTTTAGATTTTTTTTTTGAATTCACTGTTCATAGAGGGTGTAGGGGCACCCGGGTGCTGAAAATCCTGTCTCCTTAGCTTACTGTATCACACCTTTTTCCTGTTGTTTCAGGCATGACCCATAGATCAAAACTAAATTATGCAATACCATAATGAACTAAATCATGCAATATAGCCTACTATTTCTTTCTCGTTACGCAGATGATTTTGTATTTTCATGACTTGGTTCATGGTTTTTAGGGTAACCACTGGTTCATGGTTTTTGAGAGTAACCGCTGATTTATGTTTACCAGTCTATCTTGGATGCATTATTTATGTATTGATCTTTCGAGAGTTATGAGATTGTAAGTTTCCATAGAATGCACTATTTTAGCAACTCCTACATCACGAGTCGTTCTCAAGATCGCAGTGCCCATGCCACCATGTTGAAGACATCCCTTAAGTTGTCTTGAGAAACAAAGTGCAGAGTATGAGGGTGAAATCAACAGCTTCAAATACATATGATGGTCAATAAATAAGTCAAAATAACGATCAGGATGAATTCACACGACCATTATATGTCTAGCTTAGATTGTGCTGGAAAACAAAGTGCAGAGTATTACTCAAGTTGAATGAATACATTACATTGACTGAGTACATAAATGCAGAGCTAGTAAGCAACAGAAAACAGCGGAAGTGTAATATTGTACAAGGAATCCCATGTTTGCGTGCTGAAGTAACTGAAGTGGAGAGAGACGTGCACAGTTGCAAAGCATACAGGGCCAGACTTGCTCGTTTAGCATACAAATCATAAAAAGTAGTGCTGTTATAGTACGCAGAGTATTGACTGCAAATAGTGGTACTGTTATACAACTCCATAAATAAAGGGAAAATAGCGTCAGAATTCTAACAAAATCTGGCGGTGCCCAGGACAGAATGTTGAAGAAGAAATACAATGATATAATTGAAGGTAAGCAGAAGTGAAAAAAAAAGTACTACTTGATTATCAATCCAAACAAGATCTCTTTCTGGGAACAGAATGATAGCCAATGGCATTATAGGAGCGCTTTCTGATTACTGATCTTGCAGTTCAACATGGCAACAACTTCCTGTCTGAGTCTTGCAAAATAATAGTTCTACTCATCCCGATGTGCTGGATGAATTCTGCAAAGAAGCATCACATTTTATAATCCCACCAGCTTATTAACAATTAAAGGGGTCCAGCTGTCCAGGTATATTTTTAGATCACAAACCTGCATGATGACTTTGATGTTGGTATTCCCGTCCCACAATTCTGTTCATAGCTTTCTAATTATTGCAGATGGCATATTTCCATGTCTTTGGTTTCAACAGGGTAGGGACAGGCCTTGGCGTCTCTGCTGAGGCAAATAATGCAAAAACATACACTTAGGCGAACTTAAATAAAATTAAAAATGAGAAAAGTTTAGGTTAAAAGAAACATTTTATTTGGTCCAATATTCTGTGATACTACTAGTGATGATATTATCACTATCTAACTATCACGTTTAATACTGACTAGCAAGGAGTAATAGAGAAGGTAATTGCTGCGTGCTTACCTTCATAAAGATGGGCATCTATGTGTTTCGTCTGGATGCTGCCCAGCCTTTGCTGCAGGCTCATAGGAAGCGTCTTCATGCCAGGGACGTCTCTAATGCGAAGACATCGGAGAGATGCGTATGCTTGTGGCCCATCCGGTAGGGATGAAAGGGTCTTGCATTCCAGAAGCTCAAGAATCTCCAACGATGGGAGCTCTCCGGAGCTAGATTCCAGAGATGTCAACCATTCACACTCAAAAACTTTTAGATACGTCAGGGAAGGGGGAAGATGGAGGACCCCTGTTAAGCCATGACACCTGAATAATGTTAGGCTTTCTAAATGCTCCACTCCAGCTCCGGGCGATGATGATGATGCATCCGGTATACTAGATGAGACTTGATTAATTGACAATGCCGACTGTTCTGGCTGCAACCTCCTGCAGGATATGGACTCAAGCTTACTGCAAGAAAGAATTTCCATTCTCTTGAGAGAGGCAGGGGCATTGAAGACCTCAACCAGGCTTCCGCAAAATTTTATCTCCAGAGACTCTAGATGTGGCAGGAACTGACTTGTTTCTGATGAAGTTGATGGCTCGGCAGGAGCTTGTGCATATCCAATGAGATTATCACACCCGTAGATCACAAGCCTCCTCAAGGATACCAATGCTTGGAACTCCTTTTCTGGCCAGTGGACGAGCCCATCACACCGCTGAATTGACAAATCTTGAAGGTGTACAAAACATGCACACAGCTCTATTACACCTGAGTACTTAATTCGGTCTAACTCCAAAACTGCCAGAGGAAAATCATGATCATTCCGTTTTTCCTTGCCGTCCACAACTTCCCTCAGACCATGCTCAGCCTCAGTCAAGATAGTTTCTGTGTTGTATTCAAGGCTTTTCAGTTTCAGATTGGTCAATGAAGTCATATGTCTAGCTACCCACAGGAACAACTCTGCCTCACATCCTTCCGTCTTCAATACACTGAGCTTTGGTGATTTAGCTCTAGTTGTCAACTCTGGACATGCCTCAATATGAGCATTCTGAAGGTTAGGGAAGGTCGGATGTCCTGGTAATACTGTCAGCTTCTTACAGAAACTAATAAACAATTTCTCAAGCCGAGGAAAGATTATCTCTCCTTGCATCTCATCATTATCCATTGCCCACCATCTCTCCAAATTATCGAGGCTTCGTAACGTAAGCTCTGTCAGATTTGGAAATGCGAAGGATGTATTACTGTCATGGCTGAACAACCATTGCAGTTTTATACAAGAGAAAAGATGGATCTGAACAATATTTTGCAAACTTGCCATCCATGTTGGAAAGGTGGTGGCTCCATACAAGTGTATCCTTATAGTATGCAGTCCATCATGAGGTTTGAGTTTCTCAAGCACTCTTGCATCATTTTCATCAACTCGACAGCGAGTTTCACAAAAATCTTGTTCAACAGTCCATTTTAATGTCAGTTCCCTTAGCTCCTTGTTCACGAGGTTTGCCGTGCTGGCATCTTTTTCAGTCACGTTCGGTAGATGACGTAGCTCTAGTTGACCACCAAGTTTCAAATTCTCGAGCTCTCCAACATTACTGCAATTAGAGCCACTACCTACTACAAAGCATGTAAGTGTCTGAAGGGATGTGAGTTTTCTGAGGTCTCTTGGCATGCTCTTTAGCATTGGACAACCATGAGTGTAAAGGTGACGAAGGGCAGTCATATACCTCATTTGTATTGGAAGTTCACAAAGAGATGTGCATCCAGAGAGGTTCAACACTTGCAGGTTGTATAGAATGCTCATATCTTCAGGAAGTGCTTTGATTAAACTTCTTGAGAGATCTAGGTACCTCAGGTGATGTAGATGCTTTGGTTTCAGCGGAAATGATGATGTTTGCAACCTGAGTTGTAATGCTTGCAAAGAGCTGTATTTTGATGGATGCTGCAATGACCATTCCATATAACTATAACCATCACAGAGAATTGTGTGGATAGCTGGAGAGCTGTTCTCCAGAGAACTATTCAACCTTCTTTCTGCTTCCGTGCATGACAGAAATATATGTCGAGCGGTGTTTGGAAGCCACTCACTCCGACATGATTCCTCAGTTCCCAAGGCACATTCGTTCTGCATTACAGACAATGCAACATCATGCATAAGATCATGGATTTTACATGTAGTTCTGGAATAACAAGACTTGCTGTAATTAATTTCATCAGCTGTGGCTTGGACTTGTTTAACATCCTGAAAGAATGACCTTGATGCCAGTTGATTAAAAATCTGTTTGGCAATGGTTTCAAGACGAACTTGTTTCTCTTCAAGAATAAAGCCATGTGCAATCCATAGTTGTATTAGTTTGTCCACATCAATCTTGTAATCTTTGGGAAATATAGCACAAAAAGCAAAGCATTGCTTCATATGCTGCGGCAAATCATTGTAACTGAGATTGAGTATCGGTAAGATTCCAGACTCCGCAGTGCAAATGCTGCTTCTGTTTGATACATCCTTCCATTCTTCCTCACTGGTCTTGTTACGCAGTACGGAGCCCAACGCTATTGCAGCTAAAGGAGAGCCAGCACATCGCTTCACAATCTCATCAACCATATTCACCAACACGGCGGGCCTTTCCACTTCCTTCTTGAAACGGCTGAATGCTGTTGTCTCGATAATTTCCTTTATGTATTCTCCTCCCAAAGCTCCGAGATTATAAGCTTCAACACTACCCATTATTTCCGCAACTCCTTCATCACGAGTTGTTGTCAAGACCACACTACCCTTGCCACCATGTTCAAGGCAGGTCTTGAGCTTTTCCCATTTACGAACCTCTCGTGTCCAAACATCATCCAATACAAGGAGGTACCTTCGTTTGCTCACCAGATTCTGAAGGATATCCAGTGGTGTGTTCTTCCTTTTGGAAGGAACTGCTGCTTCTGTACCATCATAATTCTTCTCGGGAGCTGCTTCAACTATACTTTTAGCCAGAGAATCCACATCAAAACTGTCAGAGACACACACCCATAGCAACAAATCGAAGTGATTATCGATTTTAGGTTCATTGTAAACAAGTTGTGCCAACATAGTCTTTCCCAGACCCCCCATTCCAATGATGGGAACAACTGTAAGATCTGTGTTGTTAGCTTGCCCAACTAGTATATCAACAATAATCTTGTTATCCTTCTCTCTCGATCTCTGGGCAATTCCCTTTGGATCGAATATAACATGATCTGTCTGCCGCCACTGGTTGGATACCGGCAGTTGTTGCTGATATTTAAAACCGAAGTTATTCATTTCGGTCACAAGGAGCTCAATGGCCCGCACAACCTTGCCGAGCTTTCTCCCCATCCTGTTACAGAATACAAAACGGTTGTGGGTGGGAAAGAGTTTTACCATACTGAAGCCAAGGTCGTCATAGTGTCCCTCCTTTTTGGCCTTACGGCGAAGTGCCTCGTACTTGAACTCATCAAAGACTTCATTTGCCTGGTAAGCCACCTTCTTGATGGCCTCGAGCCAAGACGCCGCCCCTGCACGACGGGTTGCCGCCTGCACAGGGTCGGCTGCCGTTTGCTCGGCATCGGTGATGATATCTAGGATGAGAAGCAGTCTGCGCTTCAAGATATCATGTTGCTTATCCAAGCCCTTCATCACCTTATACTGGCGGAGGAGCTCCCCGGACACCTTCTCCATCACGATCTTGACCAGTGGTCCGACCACCATGGTGGCCACCACCGCCGCCATTGGAACACCAGGGACTCGCAAGAACAGAGAAGCACGAGTACAGGGCAAGGTGGAGAATAGAATGGATCTGAGCAAGAAGTGCTTGGTTGCTTGTGAGCAAAGGATAGCACTGACTCTCGGGGAGAGGTACGTGTGCATCCACTACCACAGTATAGAAACGATGGTCGTACTTAATAAAATTATACGACCTTCAGAAAGCTTTATGAGCATGTTTTATGCCTTTTCTAGATCTGCATCATCTCATTGGCTAGCCTCAACCAGACCATTTTCCCCCTTTGGCATGCCTTTCCGGTAAGATTGACTAATTAGCACGCACCCCCGACAATAACACATCTGCACATTCCTGGAAAGAGGTGTACACCATGCGGCCCCAACCACTCCTATTCCTACATACATTTCTTTTATTACATTCTCCCTTGGCTCATGTGCTATTATATTCCATCGCGTGACCAAACACTTGGTTCTTTCACACGACCTATTTCTAATGACAATATTTGACACCACTTATGAGTTGCCAAAAAAATGCAGTGCCCAACTGGTAGAAAATACAGTACAGAAAATATATGTGGTACAAAGTTACCAACAATGCAACAAAGAACAAATACGAAAGGAAAATTGCAAAAAATGCAGTAGACAAGAATATACAATAGAAAAAATACGCAATAGTAGACTAACGGCACAGTAGATAAATGGTAGAAATACATTAATTGGAGAAAATACACGTTACAAGGCTTCAGAGGATACACAGTACAAGATTGACACGTGGTAAAACTTTTGATTTTAATCCATCGCAGACAACTTAAGTTGTAGTTGTGAACGTAAAAGTTTGGTGTTTTATAATTTCCTATTGAATGTAAGCATATACAAAACAACAATTAAAATACATTAGTATGTACGAATAAAAAGAGAGTAGGGAAAGTATTCATAAATAAGGAAAGATTTAAATTTGACATAGCTTTTGCCTTTGTTAAAAAATATTGACATAGCAAAGTAAACATTAATAAATACGGGATAAACATTAATGCAGAGCAAACAATCGACAAACAGATGAATTTAAATTTGAATAACACTCCCCTGATTACCCGGCCGTATAGCACCGGGTCATTTATCCTGGAGCTGCGGAGTACCTTTTTTTCAAAACCATGCACCACAGCTCCACCTCTATACTTATACGCCGTCGATTTTGAAAGCACCGTCCTGGAAGAAGATTGAGCATAATGCACAGGGCAATTTTCTAACTGCAAGGTGTATTCCCTTGCTTTGTTTTTTCCAAGCTGCGTGTGAAGTGTTGTGACGATAGACTTAACCATTTTTTATCTGAAAATGTGACAACTTGCCCACTATTTCTCTGGTGATGCGATGTTTATTTACTTGGTTGGTGGCTTTGCTGCTTTACAGTTTGGCACACATGCGTAGTCTAGTCATCCCTTAATTGAATTTGACCCCTCTTCTTTCTCCCTTGGCATGCCTTTTCAGTAAGACTAGGCACACACACGCTTCTCCAGAGAATAATACTATGTCGCATGTTCCTCTAAAGAGGTATACACCACCCACCACCCACTCATGTTCCGCATGCATTGCTTTTCTTACATTTCACCCTTGGCTCCCCTGCTACTCGGTTCTTTCACATGACCCATCCCTTCTAACAATACTCCCTCCGTTTCTTTTTAGTCTACATATAAGGTTTGGTCAAAGTCAAGCTTTGCATAGTTTGACTAATTTTATATTAAAAAATATCAACATTCACAATATGAAATCAACATTTTCAGATGCACCATGAAATGTATTTTCATATTATATAGTTTAAGTATTGTAGATGTTCATATTTTTTAATGTAAATTTGGTCAAACTTTGTGTAGTTTGACTTTGACCAAAACTTATACGCGGAGTAAAAAGGAACGGAGGGAGTATTAGATAGCACTTCCGGGTTGCCAAAAAAAAAAGCACCATCTTGGAAGGAGATCAGCATAGTGCACCGGACAATTTTCTAACCGCACATGTTTTTTTTTCTTTTACGAATATGCACACAAACTCATGGACAAGTAAGGAAGCACATAGGAATATAGGATGACCAAACACTGCCGGAAACAACAAATACAAACAGTTAAATCCAGACTCCTGCTGCATTGGCATGGGTGACATGGTATTGGTTTCAGAAGCAAAAGTTACTGCAAAAATACCCATGGATATATACAGCTGTGCCACTAGCCTACTATCTTGATAAGTGTTGCCATCTTGCATCACTAGCCATGTAAGCAAGATTAGTGTGAAGCAGTGTGATGCATTACCAACTAAATAAACAATAGTACGAAAGGGACGACGCGAGTAATATATGGTTTGCGCTTGTGCTAATGAGGCCAGTTGGCTACCTGTAAGATAACCATTTTTCTTGTTCATTACCAATGCTGAGGCTAGTACATTAGCAAAGTGCAATAATGTCATACTTCCGGCTCACCAACTTGATAAAAAATACTGTGGAAGGGAAAGAAACTAACAATTTTTTTCGTCGTTATGCCTAAAGCACCCAGTTGGCTTACCTACTAGCATAGCCATTTTCCCTGTTCGTTACAGACGCTAATGCCATAAGACAAAGCAAGACTGCACGTCTGACCAACCACACTTGATTGATTCCAGCATCCTCTCCTTAAAGCTCTGCCACCAACCTCGAAAGATCCCAGCGTGATTGCTCAATCCTCCAGCCCCACACGGAGTGCACTGAAAATCCGGCGTGAGAAGAACGGAATCGCTTGGAGGATGCACGGCGGAGGAGGATTCCGGCCGGTGTTCTGTCGGATTTGGGGATAGGGATTTCGCTCGAGGAGTAAGAGTAGGAACTAGGAAGTGGGCGTGCCGGTTTCCACATAACGGCGCATAGCCCGCTCCTTCCTCTGCTCGGCCCATTTACATTTTTTCTTTTTTATTCAACATTCAAAAACTATGCGAGTCAAGCGTGTCTTTGAACTATCGATCCCTTAGTAAGTTCCTACAGTACCACTTAACAAACTATGAAAGCTCACTTGCTGTGCCTAGTTACTTCTTCTTTTCTTGTTGTTGTTCTTCTCCTTTTCATTTTGTTTGCCCTTTTTTCTTTGGTTTTTTTCTTTTTATTTTTGTACTATTTCTTTTTCCTTTGCTTAGATTCATGATTTTTTTTCAAATTCTTGAAAAAAATTCTTAAATCTGCAAACTTTTTTAGAATCAACATATTTTTCAAATTCACTAACGTTTTCTTTAAATCCATGAATATTTTTCTTAAATTCGCAAACTTGTTTTAGAACCGTGAACATTTTTTCAAATTGATGAACATTTTCAATTCACGAACGTTTTTTTAGAATCGTGAACTTTCTCAAATTCGTGAACATCTCTTCCAAATCCATTAAAAAAATTCGCAAACTATTTTCAAACCCTTGAATTTTTTTGTTTGAATCTGTGAACTTTTTCTCAAGTGCATGAATTCTTTTCAATTTTGTAAACTTTTTTCAATTCATGTTTTTTTTTTCAAATCGATGAACTTTTTTCAAAGCAGTGGATGCTGAAACTCTTTTTGACTGATTGGGCCTAACCCAAATCTTTTGGTTACGTACTTGGTAATGCAGATTAATGTTTAATGCAGGCTTGTCCATGAGCAGCGGGTGGTCATCTGCATCATACTTGATCCCAGGTCCGTCAGTTAATCTCTGAAACCAGTTGCATCATACACGCTGTCGCATTTGTCTGACGGTGCGACGTCTCTCTGGACACAGACGAATGCAGTGGACTCTTCGAGATTGAGGGCACCAACGGTCAACGGAATGCAGAGGCCATCCATCGAAAAGCAGGTTGAGGTCAGGATCACAGAGGAGTACAACCGGAGACACCGTCGGCGACCTATCGATGGGGACGCTCAGTCTGTCGCAATTTTGAAAACCACAAATCATCTCTGAAATCCACTATCCCCTAAAAGCTTCATTCTCTATGCTTTATTGGACTCCAGTTAATTGATCATCGTATCATCTCATTCTATAATGTAAACATTCTGTTTTTCCTAGTACTAAAGAAAGAACATTTGCTCATTCTGTTGCAAGTAGTAGCTGTTTGGCGGTTTTCAGCTATGGAATTTTTTTCTAAACCTTTTGGTGATGTTGCTGGTGGTTATCAGGATTCCAAATCGATTTCGTTTCAAAAAAAAAAAAGATTACTAGAACCTGTTTCATCGACGGCCAGCTGATTAACATGCATCGTGCCCACTGGCAGGAGGAAGCTCTAGATCATCCTCCTCCTTGAGGGACGATCGACGAGGAACTTAAAGAGATTTGTTATGATTATCATATCTTTTGAAATTGAAGTCCTAGATCTCTAGCTAGTACATAAATTTTAAGTGGTTCGCGACGACACAATGTTTACCAAAGTTCCTAGCATCACTTCAGGACAGTATTCCTAGTGCGGAGTACGAGTGAAAACCAAAAATTAAGTGGTTCGACAACTTCAGATAGTCCATAAATAACAGTGGATCTATGTGCAAATCAGAACACTAGTACTGGCATATGTGGCAAACGCAATATTGACTGTATATAAATAGGAGTTATGAGTCTGGTAGACAAGTCCATAAATAAAATTGGGATAGCTGTGATAGTTTGACAAAAACTGACGGTGTCCAGGGCAGAACGTTGCAGTATTCCTAGTGCGGATCATACAATTCCTAGTATGGGGCAGTCAACAGCTTCAGATATACAGTATAAAATGGTGAGCAAATACAATGATAAGTCAACGCAATAGTACTGTCATACATACAGTCATACAGTGACTAACGGACAAGACATGCCAAAAATTGAGTCAAAAAGTTATCTCTTTCGGGCATAGCACCCAAACAAATACTGAGAATTTTGACAAAAGAACTGACAGTGCCAGTGCAGAATACCACCAGTGCCAGTTGGAAAAAACAATGGCACAATGATATAGCAGCCTGTAGGTAAAGTGGAAAATACACGCACTAAATTATCCAAAGAAGATCACTTTCTGGGGATATATAAAATGGTATGCAAAAGTATTATAGGAGTGCTTTCTGATTCCTGATCTCCCAATTTGGCATGGCAACAACTTCCTGTGGGCACCTGGTCCCGGCAACGACAATTACTGATCGTGGCGGGTCTTGCAAGTACTCCAAGTGATCTCGCCTCCCCGTCAGTCTGCCTCTGCTGGAAGGATTCTGCAAAGAAGCCATACATAATCAACACCAGAAGGAAGCCAAGCATATAGTGATGCGGCATACATTTTTCTCTCTACAAAGTAAATCAGAGAGGTGCCATATCACCAACCTTTGCAAACAGCATGTTCAATGTCTCTGGGAATAGTAGTTCAACATTTGCAGATATATTTCCATGTCTTCGGCTTCAGCAACATAGGCTCTGCACAGATTGTCGATATTAAAACGCACACTTAGAGGATTATCATTACAGAAATGACGAATTTCAGGTTAAATGGGCATTTAACTTGCTCCAATTCCCTGTTGTTCTACCATTGATGCTATTGCCATTTTTGAAGTAGCACATTTAATACCCTCTCTAGACTTGGCAGGAGTTGACTCGTTTCTGATGATGTTGATGGCTCGGCAGTATCTGGTGCATATCCAATCAGATTATCGCAGAAGCTAATCTGAAGCTTCCTCAAGGATACTAATCCTTGGAACTCTCTTTCTGGCCAGTGGATGAGTGTGTCACAGAAATTAATTGACAAATCTTGAAGGTGTACAGAACATGCACATAGCTCTGTTATACTCGACTTAATGCTCTCTAGCACCAAAACTGTGAGGGGTATATCATCATCATTCAATTTTTCCTTGACATCCAACACTTCCCTCAGTCCATACTGAGCCTCCGGGGTGGCTCTGTATTCAGTGCTCCGCAATTCCAGATTGGTCAATGAAGTCATATGTCTAGATAACCACCGGAACAACTGTACCTCACTTCCGTTCACGTTTAATACACTGAGCTTTGGTGATTCAGCTGTGATTCTCAACTCTGGACAACGTCTGATAAAAGCGTTCTGGAGCTCAGGGAAGGACGGGCGTCCTGGCAATGCTGTCAACTTTGTACAGCCCATAATACGTAACTTCTCAAGCCGAGGATAGATTATTATGTCTTCACTATGCATCTCATCATTATCTATTTCCCCCCATCTCTCCAAACAGTCAAGATTTTCTAGCATGAGCTCCTTCAAATTTTGCAACATAGTCATCCATGTTGGAAAGGTTGTTCCTCCATAGGACGAACCGGGACCAACGGCCCACGTGGCCCGGCCGGCCCCCGGGGCTCACGAACCGGGTCCAATGCCCCCATGGGTCTCGGTTTTGGACTGAACTGGGACTAATAGGCTGACCCGGCTTGGACCTTTGCCCCCTTTCCTACTAGTGAGTATTACTATGTAGATACAAGTGCTGCCGTATAGCATCACTGTCCGCCTAAGGGGGAAATGATTAGTGTGCAGCAATAATGCGAACCAACTTAACAAACAATACTACGAAAGAGACGTAATGAATAATATAACTATATTGTTTGTACTTGTGCTAATGAGGCAAGTTGGGCAGTTGGCTACCTACTATAAGATGACCATTTTTCCTGTTCAATGCAGACCCTAATATTTCTCAATGCCGGTATACTACCAAAGTGCAATGTGATGCTTACAGCTTACCAAGTTAATAAAAAATAGACTAAAAAAACTTAATAAAAAATACTGAGAAAGGGACGGCGTGAGTAATATTGTTCATACTTGCGTGAATGAGGCCAGCCGGTACCTGTAAGATAACCATTTCCCCTTGTCATTACAAACGCTAATAATGCCAGAAGACAGGACTCCATGTATGACCAAATACACGCATTCAACACTTGATTCCAATACAATTATATATTGTTCATACATGTGCCAATGGGGCCAGCCGGCCACCTATAAGATAACCATCCCCCCCTATTCATTACAAATGCTAATGCCAGAAGACAAGACACACCATGTATGGCCAAACGCAGGGCCGTCTCCAGAAATCAGAGGCTCCGGTGCGAAATGTGAATGTGCCCTAAAATCTGGTAGCTAAAGCATACTCTCATTTTATTCCGCAAAAAAGGCATACTCTCAGTTAAATTATAATTAATTTATATATGTATTATTTCGTACAATATTTGAAAATATATTATACGAACTATTTTCCCCAAATACTTTCACCCAATGAGCAATGAACATATGTTAAAACTTTGTTATTAACAGGAGAACCGATTCATATGTTATAATCATTTTTAGCCAATAAAGTATTTGATATGAAAATAACCTAAACAATTCTGCTTTGGCTGGGCGCACCTGATGGATGGACATTGACTGGTCGGTGATGCGTTAATTAAATCGGCCGATCAATCAGGCCTTAACCAGCGGCTGCCTTCGTTTTGCTTGGCGGTATTGGCGCCCTGGTTAGCCCTGATTTCTGGTCGAATTCATGGCACAAATTCTGCACCATGGCCCCTGCCCTCTTGGTCCTTGCGAATTGCGATGGCAGCAAGCAGATGTGATCTAGACGGGGAGCTCCGGAAGACCGGAAACGACGACCTGATTGATCGGGAGCAGGCCATGATGGGGAGAGAGTTTTGGAGAGGCACGGTCAAACTAGGATGGCAAGCCCAAAACTATGGAAACAAATAAAACAGGCTATCAGAAATTAGACCCAAAATTGGGGGCCCCTGAAACTTGAGGGCCCTGTGCGGTCGCACTGCTCGCACATGGCCCTGGACGGCCCTGTCCCAAACGCACTCATTCAACACTTGATTCCAACACAAGTATATATCGTTCATACTTGTGCGAATGAGGCCAGCCACCTACCTGTAAGATAACCATTTCCCCCCTATTCGTTACAAACGTTAATGCCAGAAGACAAGACTCCATGTATGGCCAAACACACTCATTCAACAGTTGATTCCAGCACAAATAATGGAATGCTGAGAGCACTACAAAGTAGCAAAAAAAAGTGATTTTCATATGGGGAATGGACATTCATTTATTTCAGATCTCTCATTATGCAATGCAATGCAAATGAGCAGTATGTGGGACTAAAAGGTTACGGTGTATCGATGTCTTGCTCAGGATGCTGGCCGCTCCGTATAGAACTTGTCTGGTTAATTTTTTAGTACAACAAATTGTATTAACTTCGCTCTGGGTCCAAAATATTACTCACTTGCTCTCAACTCCAATAATTACTCATTGAGCCTTTCATAGAGGGCGTGTATCTATTTATTGTTGATGCAAATGACACCGACAAGGTTGAAGTATGGGCCAATATATTAATTATTCTTGAAGATGATGAATGGGATCTTATTCAAGAGTCCCAAGGACGGAGAGTAATCTAATGTAGTTGTTTCCTGATCTAGTCACTTTTTTATAATTTCCGGAATTAACCTTTCTGCAAATACTAATAGTATTTTCAAGTCAGGTTAACAATGACGATGTCCGGATTTCGAGTGTAATATGCACACGATGGTTGGATCTGAAAGATTTGCCGTTGAAAGTCAAGACTAAGTATCTGATTCAGCTTGTTGCAAAAATATTTATCCTCAATTTCTACCTTTTTTGTTCAGTGTCATACATGACTAGGTGGTGGTGCATTACCACCACATTCTTTTACTTCAAAATACTGTGAACTACATGGGTAGTTTAATTTAAAGGATTCATACACATTATCACTTTCTGCAGATCAGAGATACTTTGAGCACCAATGTAATCATGGTGTCTGCATTCGGCTAGCGTAGGAGGAGCAGCACGTCAACCTCCGCTCCTAGACACGCACCGGCTGGCGGAGGGCCAGATCTACGGCGAGTTTGTGCGCGAGGAGGCCGTGGTGGCCTTGGCGGTGGAGAACCCAAACTACGTCCACAGGAGCAGCAGGTGCTCTGCGAGGCCACGCGTAATGCTCGTGTGGTGGTCTCGGATGCACCACCAACTGACCCCCGTTGGCGCCGCTTCGACCATGAGACCGGTCCGTCCACGTACATCATGGACCTCACATCTACCTGCGGCGACCAGCGTGTGGGCTTCAATAAGGAGTAGGGCATGGGAGACGGCAGAGCCTCTCGTCTCATTTGGGCCCGTCCATGTCCTATGTCTATTGTTCCTCGCCGGCTGCCACAGATTCAGTCCTCGAGGCTCATGGCCATCAGACATGGACACAGAAGGGAACAACAGGGGCATGGAGGCCGGAAGTTTTCTAGGGCTCACGGACGCCGACGAAGATTTATGAAATATAAGTCACACGCTTTGATTTAGTTGAAATATGACAAAAATGTAATGTATAATTCATGTGTATATCTAACTATAAAGTGACAAGTCAGCATACCGCACCAAACACATTTCATTAATAAAATGCCTAAAATATACAAAATAATAAAACGTACAAAGTTTAAACCATTTTTCATACTGTACCATAAAAATGAAACATTAAAATCTAAAAAACGTTACACAGAACCAAAATACCTATATATTTTACTTATGGCGGGCCCTAGAAGACCGCCGTGGGTATGGTGGGCCATATTTATAGTCATATTAGCAGACAGTCAGCTCACCGCTGTTTCTCTAACAACCAGTGGCGGCATGCTTGATCACCCGCTGCTAGTAATTTTAGCCCATGGTTAATCTGGGCGCAGATTGCCAATGACTGGTACTCGCTCGGTACGAAAATACTCGTAGGGGAATGGATGTATCTAGATGTATTTTAGTTCTAGATATATTTATTTTTATGCATTTCTCCGACAAGTATTTTCGGATGAAGGAAGTAGCTGATAACGTAATTCCGGGACACATTTTGAACCCGTCACTGATATTTGGTTAGATTATCAGTGACTGGTCACTCAGCTTGCCCATTGATTTGACCTTTTATAAGCAATTTCCTAGTAATGTCCCAAAGCCAAGATTAGTCAGCAACCACAAACCAGAGCGTCATGCGAATGAAGAAGACCCACCCTGACGCCACCACGGTGGCCACCGATGGCAAGAAGGGGGAGGAGCAGGTAGAAAGAGGACGTTGACGCCCGGGTCACTTGTTAAGCGATGCGGGGAAGCGAATAATTTCCCAGGAGTTGCGAGTTATTCTCTGTCAGTTATTTTTCAGTTTCACGGCCACTTGGAAATGACCAAAAGGGTTTTAAAGGCATCTCCAACGGCGACCCTTAAATCTTTTGTAACCATTTGGACCGTGCTGTCCAGACCGAGGAAGCCATCCAAGACGGTTATGTATCGGTCCGCGGAGCGGATCGGATGTGATTTCTCCCGCAAGACGGAGATAAACGTGGGGAGGATTGCTGGAGTCCGGACAGCTGTCAAGCCTGCTTCTGACCGTCATGGCCCACCGAAACCCCCTCCCTTGCCCACGCGCGTTCCTGTTCGGCGCCTGCTGCACGCATTCATGCTACTATAGAGCACGCCGCTCCACATTGAAGGCGGCTCAAGGCGGACGCGTCCTCTCACTGCCTCCGCCATTGAAGCAGCGTGCCGGCCGAGGGCGCCGCCCGCTGCAAATCTACTCCGGCCACACGCCCGTTCAGGAGCGGGGTCGCATTAAACGCAACCCTGACCGAGCTCCTCCCGTCTGCCCTCTATTTAAATGAGGCTAGACATCAGGCAAGGTCGCACCACTCCGCCACTCCACATCTCCTTCTTCTACCAATTTCTACACTGTTTTGATGGCATCTGACGAGCAGGAAGAGAAGTTCTCCGGCATATAAGCAGGCTGGGTGGCCCACCGAGCCCGGCAGACACGGCTCGCTGCTCCACCTCCCTCGCGTAGCCTGACGGAGCCAGTTGCCGCCCCAAGCCAGCACGTGGTTCAGCAACTCGCCGCTCCAAGCTAGCTCGCGGAGGAGCGGCGAGTTGCTCCAGGCCAGTATGGCGAGGAGCATGGCGGCACGGGCATCGACGCCGCCGCGTCATACCGCGCCTCCAGTGCTTGCAAGCGCATCATTCATCACCGACACCCGCGTAGCCGTGCCATGCAGGCAGAAAAAGAAGTTGGGTGCGCAGAGATCGACGAGTCGATGGCCAACGCGTTTGTGTCCACTGACAACACTGAGGAAAAGTAGAACACAGGAGGCCGTCGCTGCTTGGGTCCCAGGAGGGCCACCGCCGACGCATCCCCGACTTGTACAGCCGGTGAGGGCCACCGCCGACGCGTCCCCGACCTGTACAGCCGGTGACCCGCCCGGTTTCTTCTTTATCTTAGACCATCCTGGGCATCCACGGAAGCACCCTTCCCCTCTAGCTGAAGCACCCTCTTCGCCACTCTGATGAGCAGCACGGCCGGACATAGGGAAGATACGAGGAAAGAATATTCCTCTGGAACTCCAGGCAGTCCGGTTAGCGGGCTGCCGAACATGGGGAAGACGAAGGGATCTGCCTCGGCCAGCCGTATCATGGGAGTGGAGCTCCGCGCGACCGTACGTGCACATAGTTTTAACTTTTTAGTTAAAATATCTCTAAATATAACCGTTCTCGTCTGATTTATATGAAATCCGCTAGAGTTTGCATGAATTTCATCCGGTTTGTTGAAAGGATGTTTGAAATGTATGTGGCTAGCGTTGGATGGCTGCCTCCCGCATCCGTGTGCGCGGACTGATTCTCTTTGTCCATAGACAGATGCGGGAGGAAACTTATGGGTCGTTGTTGGAGATGCCCTGAAAGGGATGGTGAAAAAGAAGGTTAATTTCAAAAAAGCACACAACGGATCGGCCTAGCTGAGCTACTTAACAAAGCGTCTCACGGTCACGAGTGCATAAACTAACAACTAGCTAGACTACAAAAGAAAAAACACTCACAATTACTAGTACTCATTTCCCCTCTCCCAGGCGCAGAAGCAACGACTAGTAGCAAAGCAACGTGAGTTTCCTTCCCATTTCCCCTCTCCCAGGCGCAGAAGCGCGCGTTGACCTTGACTCCACCCTCCGCTCTCCTTCATCTTCCCTCTCGGAGGCCCCAAACCAAATCGCCATCAGATTTTCAGATCTCCTCTCCTCAATCCCCACTCTCCTGTCCAGCCGCACCACCGCCCAATCCCCAATCCTCCTCCGGCCACAGATCCGTCGGTCCCTGTGCGCCAGCACCGCCGCGTTTACTCGCAGTAGCTAGTCAGCCAAGGGAGAAACGAGAGACACCAAGATGTCAGAAATCGTCAACAACCTCCTCGCCAAACTCGCCGGCCTACTGGGCGACGAGTGCCAGAAGCTCAAAGGGGTGGAGCGTCATGTGCGGTTCCTCGAGGACGAGCTCAGCACCATGAAAGCATTCCTGGATGAGCTGGGGCTGAGGGATGAACTAGATCCCTTGACCAAGAACTGGCGGGACCATGTCAGGGACATGGCCTACGACATGGAAGATTGCCTCGATGACTTCCTTGTCAATCTTGGAAGTGCCAGTGACAACGCTGGTTTTATCGATAGGACCACTGAGCTTGTCAACATCCTGTGGGCGCGTCACCAGTTTACAAGCCAGATTCAGGAGCTCAAGGATCGTGCTATAGAGGCGAATCACCGACGCAAAAGGTACAAGCTTGATGATAGCAGTAGCTCTAGCTCTGCCCTTGTGCCAGTCGATCCTCGGGTGTCGGCACTCTACAGAGAGGCGGCCAGCCTTGTGGGTATTGATGGCCCAAGGGATGAGATTGTCCGTTGGCTGGCGGATAGTGAGGAAAAACTCAAGGTGGTGTCCATTGTGGGATTCGGCGGTCTTGGTAAAACTACACTTGCCAAACAGGTGTATGATAAGATCGGCGAACAATTCAACTTTAAGGCATTTGTGCCGGTTTCCCAAAGACCCGACATGGCAGCGCTCTTGATTGGGCTAGAATCGAAGCTCAAGGGAACCGAGATTTGTCGCACTCGAAAGGTGCATGACATCATCAACGACCTTCGAGAGCATCTCACGGACAAAAGGTACTTGTTTACTTCAAATAGTCACTTGTGGAATTGCATGCTATAGGCTATAGCTAGTGGATGATGTAACTGTGAGATTCAATTGATGCTCATCTTTTGACTGAGGCTTTATAGAGGAGATTGTGGCATATTTAACATTTTTTAAGCAGTTGTCATAGAGACTTCTTTGAGCATAGGAGAAATCATATTTCAGCTTTTGTCCATGAAAAAATTGAGCTCATAAAAAGGATAATTAAGACCAAAGTTGTAGGACAAAGATAAGTTACCTTGTTTCCATGTACCTCCTAGAGGAATTGATGGTGGAGCTAGAAACATGCCACTTTAGGTGATATAGCCCTTTTGTGTGTTAAGGACACTCTGCCTCATTATAATCGTATTTTATATGGGTACCCTTGCGCATTTTAGTGCTTTTTTAGAAAAGGGGGACGACCCCCAGCCTCTGCATCTGGACGATGCATACGACCATTTTATTAATTATTAATACAAGACCTTACAGATTCATACAACAGTAAGACTAAAGCAACCAACTAAGCAACAACTGTCGCTATCCCTATCCAGTTGATGTAGGGGCGCAGAAAGTCTGGGCCTAATACCAAACAGACCTCGCAGTCAAACCTAACATCTAAGACTTAAGGTCCCAACCAGGATGCCTGCCGGGCATGGGCACCCACCAGTCCGGCGTGCTCCTCAACCAGGACGCCTGCCGGGTATGAGGCCGCCGCAGCCACGTGCCACCAATCCATCTTCAGAGTTGTACCGCTGCATCAATCTTGCCCGGTCTAGCTGCCGCTGACGCCACCACGACGCCAGGCAGCGTCACCCTCCTGCGCGAGTCCATCTCTGCCCATCAGGCGTCGAGTCTCCACTGCCCCACGCCGCCGATGCGCATTTTAGTGTACGTGACCTTTTTGTTTCAATCTTATAACCCGTTTGGTTGTACGTCATTTCTTATCTTTTATTCATCCTAATTGCTTCCATAGTCCATAAGCCTCCACATTCGCCTAGAAAGTAAGAGCTTCTACAGTCGGGCACCTCAAACCGGCCTGAAACGCTCGGACGGCCCGTCCGATCACTGACCCGTCACGAAAATCTGACCAAGATGGGTGCCTCAAACGTGCCTCAAATGCCTGGGCTGACCGGCACACCTCATATCCAGCCCAAATATGGGGCGGATATGGGGGCGCCCGAGTGCGCCCGGGCACGCCCGCCATGTTGGACTGACGATCTGGTCTCACGCGGAAACGCCGAAAAACCTGGCGGTCCGACGGGCGTTGCTGCGGTGGGAACTCCGTGTGGCGCCGCTCAGACTCGCCGCCCGATGCCAAATCCGGCTATTTAAGCCGACCGGCGTCCCCCAACCCTAGCCCATCCACCTTCTCTCTCTTTGCGCCGCCACCTATGCCCGTCCACCTCCTCTCCCCTTCTCTCCGCTGCTCTCTCCCGCTCTCCGGCATCACCATGGTCCGACAGAAGATCACCACGTATGCCGTGCTCACGTTGGAGCGTCGGAGGCAGATAGCGGAGGAGATCAGGCAAGGCGCGCCGCCTGCATCGCTGCCGAGCTGCCTCCGGACTTGCCGGGGCCGAAGAAAGATGAGGGAGAAGAGCTGCCGGAGCTGATGAAGGTGGCGGATCCGAAGGAGGACGAGGCGGAGCAGCCTGGTGCAGCCTTCAACATGGCCGAGGAAGAGGCGGAGTTCACGGTCACCCTAGCCGCGGAGATGGAGGAGCAGCAGGCCATCCTGGATTCCATCCAGGATGAGGCCTATGTGGAGGCCAATCGGGCGTTCCTTCGGCGGGAACAGGCGGAGTCCGACGCGCTCTTCGCCGAACTTGACATGGATATAGAGGAGGATGAGGCCGGAGCGGAGCTACCGGAGCCGCCGGAGGAGCCGGAGCTGCAGTTGCCGCCCATATACCCAGAGCCAAGCACTGAGATCGTCGGCATCTCTGACGAGGAGTAGCTATGTAGTACGTAGGTTTTTTCGTTTGCATGGATTTGATGATCTACTATGAGATGTCTGGATGTAGTTGTGCTAATTTGAGGAGTGTCCCATCACTGTCCGCAGATGCGCCCAGGGGCGTCCACTGGCGTTTGAGGGGTCATATTTGACCATCACGGCTGTAGATACTCTAACCCTTGGCACTGGAGCAGTGGCATGACATTTTGTAGTCAGAATGGAGGCAGGCAGGCCCTTAGGGGTGATACCTTTAGAGGATGGCTTGACCTGTGTTTGTCATGTCGCTCCTGAAGGAGATGGAGAATGTATATGCCATCGTCGTACTCTTTTGAGCTGAGATGAAAAAAGACTAGGTATTCGGTTGGCAACATAGCACATAGAAATACAATAGCATACATGAATTTTGTGTTAACCTTTTAAAGCTAATTAAAATGTAGGGATTCAGAAATTTTGGATGGATTTTTCTTTCTGTTCCTATTGGTTTACCAACAAATTATTTAATCCAATAATGTGGTGGTTGTGTTGCACACATTTGATACTAATGGTATGTATTTCAAAGGACACTCTTATGATGTTGATTTTGTAACTAAGGAACAAAATATGTCAGAAGATGCTTACGTCAAAATTTGAATTGCACTGTTTAAATTCAAAATATCGGCTGGCAAGCCGATAAATAGGACGATAAGTTAACGAGAAGCGATATCCCGAACATTGTTTAAAATACATCTTCTACGTATTTTGGCAGAGGGTGAAATGATTTTGTAGCATAACAGTTTAGATCTAAATTAAATGCATTGTAATTGAGTTTTAAAACGTGAATACAGTTTTAGAACCCCCTCCGTTTCTAAATATAAGGCCTTTTAGAGATTTCTAGACTACATACGGAGCAAAATGAGTGAATCTAACTCTAATGTATGTCTATATACATCCGTATGTAGTCCATAGTGGAATCTCTAAAATGTCTTATATTTAGGAACGGAGAGAGTATTACTTAGTGTTGTATGCCATATGAATCTCCTGATTTAGTCTAAGAAATAACAGATTTACTATAATCAAGTTTTTTTATTGTTTTTATTCATCCTCTTTGAAGGCATTCAATGGTTTCACGTACAATCTACAAGTACATACTAACCTATTCAAACCATGGCAGGTACTTTATTGTAGTCGATGACTTGTGGGATCGACCAACATGGGATATTATTAGTTGTGCTTTTCCAGATAATGGCAACGGGAGTAGAATAATAGTAACTACACGAGTGGAAGATGTGGCTCGCCTGGCATGTCGCAATCATCAGGAGTGCGTCTACAAAATAAAGCCTCTCAACGTCCAAGACTCGAAAAGATTATTCTTTAGTAGAGTGGTTGCGCCTGAGGATGTCAATCCATCCCAATATGAAGAAGGTTCAACTGAAATTTTGAAGAGGTGTGGTGGACTGCCACTCGCTATTATTACAATAGCCGGCATATTAGCTAGTCGTCCAGGAATATTAAGGCGGGATTGGGAGACCATAAGGAGTTATTTGGGAGTTCAATCTGCCACAGACCTCACCATGGAAGGAATGAGGCGTATATTAAACCTTAGTTACATGCATCTTCCTGCTCATCTTCGGGTATGTTCCTTACATCTTGGTATGCATCCAGAGGACCACGAGATCATGAGGGATGATCTTGTTCGACAATGGATAGCTGAAAGCCTTGTGCGAGGTTTACCTGGGCAAGATTTGGAGGATATTGGAAGGAGTTATTTCAATGAGCTTATCAACAGAAGCTTGATTCAGCCTGAAGAGACATTCGCTGGGGATGTGGTTTCTTGCAGAGTGCATGATATGATTCGTGATGTTATTATCAGCAAATGTGAAGAGGAAAATTTCATGAGTATGGTATACAATTCTGAAGACATTGCAAGATTGCGTAAATGCAAGCTCAAGGTTCGCCGATTATTCATGAGCTCGAGTTGTTTTGGTGCAACAAATGGTGCAATATCAAGGACAACTGCTACTAGTCTGTCGAAGGTTAGATCGATTGTATCATTCGGAAAGCGCAAGTGTCTGTTCTCTAGATATCTCCGGGTGCTCTTTATTGAAACCCAGGGGCCCACTGTAGTTAATCTCAGTGATATCAGCCGATTATTTCATCTGAGGTATTTGAAGGTTATTGCACGAAGCATAAGTCTTCCGTCTGAATTGAAAGGACTAGTGCATTTGGAGACGCTGGAACTGGATTCTCATGCACTCATGTCAGATTCAATTCCAGCAGATGTAGTTCAGTTGCCTCGTTTGTCCCACCTGGCTGCTCCAGGTCATAGGCTGCCTAGTGGGATTGGGAACTTGGAATTATTGCGAACTTTGAATGGGTTTCAGTTGACAGATTGCTCGTCGGAAGATATCAAAGGTCTAGGAGAGCTAACAAATTTGCAGGAGCTATGGTTCATCATAGAAGATACAATTGAAATTGATGATGCTTTTGTCTCCTCCATTGAAAAGCTTCGTCAACTGAGACATCTCAGATTGTCTCATGAATGGTGTCTTGACAATGACAGTCTATCATCAATATCAAATCCTCCCCTCCTTATCGAGACACTTGTACTGAAAGGTATCGTGTCCTTCAGAACTCCGAAGTGGATTGGTGACCTCCATTATCTCCGTCACCTGCAGCTGTCTGTTAGGGAGACATCGACTGATGACATTCGCCTGCTTGGAGAGCTGCGCTTCCTAGTGGAACTCAAATTCATTTTGTTGCGTGTCGCTGCAAATGGAGCTTTCATAATCCGCACAGGATTATTTCCAGCTCTGGAGTACTTTTACTCACGCTTTACAGAGCGGCATGATAAGTTACAGTCTGCACAAGGCCATGTTATGTCAAACCTGCGCTTCGAGGTCGGGACAATGCCCAAGCTACAAAGGCTAGAGCTAGAATTAGAGGAGGAGCACTGGGGCGGCGCTACCCCAGTTGGCATGGAGCACCTCTTAGCGCTCCAACAAATCAAGGTATCATTCGACCACCGCTACCCCAGTTGGTATGGACCACCTGTTGCCATCATTGAATTGACCCGCCGTGCCGAGTCTGCGCACAGGGATGCCTTGCAGGCGCACCCGAACCGTCACTCCATTCGCATCAATTAGCAGCAAGAGGAGGCCGAAATTAGTCTTTTGATCATCTTTTTCCAGAGCTTGCTTGCCCCTTCGATGTTTTACATATTTTATTTATTCAGTATTTTTCTTCTTGTGGGCTGTGGCTTTCTTTGTAATAACCATGTACTTCCTCTGTTCATTTTTATAAGACGTTTTAGACATTAGACACTATTCAAAACAGTACTCCCTCCGTAAACTAATATAAGAGCGTTTAGATCACTATTTTAGTAATCTATAAACGCTCTTATATTACTTTAGAGAGGGAGTACGAAGCAAGCTGTCTGAAACGCCTTATAAAAACAAACGGAGGGAGCACACCTATGGGCACAGTGTATGAGTTTTCAGACATTTCTTTGTTCACTCAGGTAGTGCAATGCCGATTGAGTTTTGAGTTATTTGGTCAAGCGTGTATAGCAGCCTCAATTTTTCCTTCAGAAAGTCGTAAACTAGCACAAGTTTTGGCAACGCAAGTATTTGCCGTTCTTCGCGAGTAAGAAGAAAGATAAAGTAGTATACAGAAACAGAATGCCTTTTGCTTTTGGGGGCAAAAATAAGAGGGCAGCAGAGGGTGGGTTGCACAAGGAGCAGCTCCATACCATGAGCTCAACAAGAGTGGGGCTGTAGACACACATCATACGATGCATCATCCATTTCTCCATTGCCACAGGAGGAAATGCAGCCCGTACGTAGAGGCCATGGCAAGGCAGAGTTGGATTCCCAGAGTACAGCCGGAATGCCATCGGTGACCTCTCAATCAGGATACTCGGTCTGCCTGCAGGTCGGAAAACCACACATATTCAGACACAAAAAGAGACCAGGTTCAGCCTTGCCCAGTTCACGCCTACAGAGATTCAGATGGAAATGTGATGACCCAAGAAGTTGCCACTGAGCGTTTGTTTCATCACTACAAGGCTCGACCCCTTGTGCAATCCAATTTATAGTACTAAAAATTTGAAGTGGGTCGCAACGGCAAGGCATATCAAAGTTCCAAACATCACTAGGGAACAATATTTCTAGTGCAGAGTAATGAGGGCAAACCGACAGCTTCAGATACACATATGATGGTCAGTGTTATAGTACATGGTAAACAGAATATTGACTGTAAATCTTGGTACCATTGTACAAGTCCAGCAGTGATAGGCATACTTCTAGATCACAAACCTGCATGACAACTTGTTAGGATCTAGCTAGGGATTGGAGAGGGAAGGGGAAAACTATGGCGGCATCTCGTATTCACTCTCAATCTGTGATGTATTCGATACAGAGGAAGGATTGATTTACAAGCCAATGGCCTCAGCCATTACCAATTCGCCACCGACTAATTACATAGAGGCACTATTTATAACCACTCAGTTAAGCACCCAATCCTTCTCGGCATATCGTGTCGACGGATGCTGGGCCCGCTTGCTGGGCCGGCCCTCTTGGGTCACGAACGGTGCTCCTCCTTCTGGGCTGGAAGTAGAGGCCTTGACACTCCCCTCTTCTTGAAAACCAGCCTGTCCCCAAGCTGGAGCTCTTGGGAAACGCTGCTTGAGCTCTTCTATATCTTCCCATGTAGCCAGCGTGTCAGGCTGATCGGACCACTGAATCAGCCCTTGAGGAACAGCTTATTTGCCACGGCGACGTAGACGCCTCTGCAGCACACGGACTGGGACAGCAAATCGAGAATCAACAGGTGGAAGTTGAGATTGTACCTGACAATTTGGCCCGAGTGCAATCTTCAACTGAGAAACATGTAAAACTGGGTAGATACGACTGCCTTCTGGGAGCGCCAAACGATAAGCTGATGCACCAACTCTCTGAAGAATCTTAAACGGCCCGTAATGCTTGAACAACAACTTATGGTGTGCACGAGGGGCAACAGATGACTGTATGTATGGTTGTAGCTTGAGAAACACTGAATCGCCCACTGCAAACACTCTGTCCGAGCGTTTCTTGTCAGCCTGGTGTTTCATTCTGGCATTCACACGCTCTAAATGTTGCTGTAAAAGACGCAGCATCAAGTCCTGATCACGCAACCAAGTTTCCAAATCAGGCACTGTGCAAGTATCATTCGCTGAAATTCCGAATGTACGAGGGGACTGGCCGTAAAGCACCTCAAATGGTGATTTTCCATCAAGAGCAGAGTGAGGGCTGGTCTTGTACCAATATTCAGCCAAGGAAAGCCACTGCGCCCATTTCACTGGACAAGCATGAGTGAAACAACGCAGGAACGCTTCAAGACACTGGTTCACTTGCTCTGATTGTCCATCAGTTTGAGGATGATGTGAAGAACTCATGCGCAATTTAGTGCCAGTAAGAGCTGCCATCTCCCTCCAGAAACGGCTTGTGAAGATTCTGTCACGATCTGTCACAATGGACTCTGGCATCCCATGCAACTTGTGGATGTTGTCCATGAACACAGAAATAACAGATGATACTGTGAATGGGTGTTGCAGTCCCAGAAAGTGAGCATAACGAGACAATTTATCCACCACAACCAAGATACAGTTATAACGCCCAGAACGAGGAAGCCCTTCAACAAAATCCATTGTCAACATCTGCCAGAACTGTTTGGGCACAGGCAATGGTTCGAGTAAACCTGGGTAACGAACTATGTCAGGCTTCACTCTCTGACAGACAACACATTCCTGCACAAACTGTCGGACCTGCGCTCGCATGCCTTTCTAGTAAAACAATTGTTTCAAGCGACGCGAAGTTACTGGTATACCTGAATGGCCACCAATAGGACTGGTATGAAATGCATCCAACAGTTTGAGTATAAGTTCAGCATTTTCTGGAATCCACAAACGCCCTTTGTAACAGATAAGACCATCTCTCAAAGAGTAATTATCATCCACAGCTTTTTGCACAGCCAGTTTAGTGAGCAACTCTTGAGCTGATGTATTGTCTTGATATAAATCCAACACCTCCTGAAGCCAAGCTGGTTGGTGGTGGGAAATAGCTAGTAGGTGCTCATCCTGCGAAGGTCTGCGCGGCAGAGCATCTGCAACTCGATTTTCTGTCCCTTTTTTATACTGAATTTTGAACTGAAGACCCAATAACTTGGTGAACACTTTTTGCTGCCAGGGCTTATGCAAACGTTGGTCATTCAAATGAGCTAGGCTGCTGTGATCTGTGAGGATTAAAAACTCTGCGTGTTGTAAGTATGAACGCCACTGCTCCACTGCAAGAATGATAGCCATGTACTCTTTTTCATATGTAGAAATCCCTTGCGTGCGAGGGCCCAAGCTCCTGCTCACAAATGCTACAGGATGTCCTTGCTGCAACAAAACTGCTCCCACTCCGAGATCACTAGCATCAGTTTCAATGATGAACTGCTTAGAGAAATCCGGCAAGGCTAGAACAGGTGCTGTTGTGAGAGCTCGCTTTAAATGATCAAAGGCTTGTTGTGCTGCTGGAGACCACACAAAAGGCACATGCTTACGCAGCAGTTGAGTGAGTGGTTGACTAATCATGCCATAATGTTGGACAAACTTTCGATAGTATCCAGAGAGCCCAAGGAAACCACGCAGTTCTTTGAGATTAGTAGGCACAGGCCAATTTTGCACAGTAGAAACTTTTGCTGGATTGGTGGAAACACCATTGCCATCAATCACGTATCCCAGGTAAGCAATACTACGCTGTGCAAATTCACACTTGGAGCTCTTGACCTGCGACTGGTGTTTTTGAAGCAACTGCAACACCTCTTTCAAATGTTGAATATGTTCTTCCAATGTTAGACTGTAGATGAGTATATCGTCGAAGAACACAACAGCACACTTACGTAGTACTGGAGCCAGATCATAATTCATGACAGATTGAAAAGTAGGAGGACCATCTGTTAGGCCAAAAGCGAGGACATTAAACTGGTAATGTCCATTATGCGTATGGAAGGCTGTTTTCTATTCTTCACCCGGGGCCAAACGAATTTGATGGTAACCTGCACGAAGATCAAGCTTGGAAAACCAAGATGCTCCTGTCAACTCATCGAGTAACTCATCAATCGTAGGTAGGGGATATTTGGTCTTCAATGTGATCAGATTAAGGTGCCGATAGTCCACAAAGAGCCGCCATGTCCCATATTTCTTGCGAATCATGATAACAGGGGAAGCAAAAGGAGTTGAACTAGGTGAAATTACTCCAGATTCCAACATCTCTTTTATCTGTTTCTCGATTTCTGTTTTCAGTTCTGGAGAATACCTATAGGGTCGGATATTTACTGGCTGAGCTCCTTCAATCAGAGGAATGCGATGATCACAAGCTCGTCGCGGTGGAAGAGAAGTGGGAATAGCAAACACACTAGCATATTCATCCAACAGTTCCTGTATAGGTGCCGGAAGAGGAACAACTGGACTCTTGTCGCTAGCTGGTTGAACCAAATGGAGCTCGACGACAGTGCAATTAAAGGAAGTAGGAGGATGTCCTTGCAAAAATATTGGAGCTCCCTTATACTCGAATACCAACCATTTTTCAAGCCAGTTCACTTGCATAGTGCCGAGAGAAGAAAGCCAATCCATGCCCACTATGCCATCATAATGTTTCAATGGTAGCACTCTGAAATCACACTCAAATTCATGCCCCCTGGCTGACCACAAACACTGAGGAATAACATGTGTACACTGCAATTGTCCACCACCAGCAATTCTCACACTCTGTTGTTTGGGCAACTGTTGCATACCAGGCACATGAGCTGCTAAACGATCACTGATGAATGAGTGGGAACTTCCCGAGTCAAGCAAGAAGATGACCTTATGACCAGCTAGCTGACAATCAAGCCTGATAGCCGAAGAACCGCCTGTTGCAGTCTGTGTGTCAGCTGACAATACCATCAGATCCATATCACTATCCTCAGAATCACCATTATCCAAGGCACAAAATTCTAGCATCTCTTGCACTACATGCAGTTGCACAGTCTGATTGCACTTATGATCTCGACCCCAGCGCTCACCACAAATGAAACAAAGGCCTTTTGCTCGGCTATAAGCCTTAAGTGTAGCCAACTTATCCTCTAGAGCATTGACCTTAGGCTTGTCTCTAGTTTCCTCAATAGCTTTGACAGGAACTATTTTGTCAGAACGCCCATACACACACGAGGACAAAGAGCGACGACCAGCAGTATAAGTATCACTATCGAGCTCTCCCATTTCGTCATGTACTGCAGCAATGGAATAAGCAGTGTCGAGATCAGCAGGTCGCTGCACCGCTAATGTCATACGCACACTTGCCTTCAAACCATCCATGAAACGGGTTGTATAGCGCAGCATATCTGGCTCTGGTTCATAAGCAGTCAACTGGTCCATAAGTTCAGAAAACTGACTAACATAATCTTCCACTGTCCCTGTCTGTTTCAGCCGGTAAAGTTTGCGCACCAAGGACTGATGTTGGTTGCGGCCAAAACGATTCAGAACTGCAGCACAAAAATCCTCCCACGATGATCGAACAAATTTGTATTGAACTGACGATAACCAACGTGCTGCTGCTCCTTCGAATTGCATAGCGGCAATAGCAATCCAGAGATCCGGATCAGTGTCAAACATAGCAAAATAGTCCACACACCGTGTTTGCCAAAGCTTTGGATTCTCCCCATCAAATTTTGGGAAATCAACAGAGGGGGGTTTCCCATGGCCTGACGAATTGTTCCTCCGCTCGCGTTGCAATAGACTAGAAAAAGATGAACTCGACCGCGGTTCAGGTATACCTCTAGCGACCGGCGGAACATACAGTGCTTGCGTGCTTGAACCTGGTCCTCTGGTCGACAGCGACGCCTTGAATCCTGCCTGATTCGCCTCTGCCGTGGCCGTAGGCGAACGCTCGAATCCCTCCAAATCGCTGGCGCGGAAGGTGGTGCTCTTGGCGGCGCGGAGGTCCTGAATTTGCTTGAGGAGGTCGGCTTCCGCCCCGTCGGTGTACGCCTGCATATCGTTGACGACCGTCCCCATCGCTGCCTCCACCGCCTTGTCGACCGCCGCCCCGACGGAACGCGACACCGCAGCATCGACGACACTCCCCACCGCCGCCACAATGAGCGCATCGAGCTCCTTCTGGTGACGTAGATGGGCCGCCTCGCTTGCTTGGGTGATGGTCTCGTAGATCGCCTTGCCTTCGGCGCTCAGGTGCTCCATGAGCTCCTGTCGTCGGCGCGCCGCCGCCGCCGCCAACCGCGTCTCGTGGCTGTGATCCAGCGTGAAGTGGGGGAAAATTTGGGCTCTGAGTACCAATTGTTAGGATCTAGCTAGGGATTGGAGAGGGACGGGGAAAACTATGGCGGCATCTCGTATTCACTCTCAATTCTGTGATGTATTCGATATAGAGGAAGGATTGATTTACAAGCCAATGGCCTCAGCCATTACCAATTCGCCACCGACTAATTACACAGAGGCGCTATTTATAACCACTCAGTTAAGCGCCCAATCCTTCTCGGCATATCGTGTCGACGGATGCTGGGCCCGCTTGCTGGGCCGGCCCTCTTGGGTCACGAACGGTGCTCCTCCTTGTGGGCTGGAAGTAGAGGCCTTGACACAACTTCCATACTGGTATTGGTATTCTTGTGATTCTGTTCTTAGCTCTCTAATCTCTACGGATGGCATATTTCCAAGTCTTCGGTTTCAGCAGTATAGGCTTTATCTGTACAGATTAATCATGTAAAAACTTACACTTAAAGGGGCATCAATAAATTAAGAAATGACGAATTTAGGTTGAAGAAACAATCAGTTTTCTGTTGTCCCACTAGTGATGATATTACCATTATCTGGCTAGTGCATTAAGTACTCACTAGTAAGTAACAGAGGAAGTAATTGTATTATGCGCGCTTACTTCCATAATAATGAGCATCTACATCTTCCCTATCAATGCTGCCCAGCAGTTTTTGCAGGCTTGCAGGGAGCGTCTTCAGATCAGGGCAGTAGCTAATGCCAAGATATTTGAGAAATAAGTATGATACTAGCCCATCCGGTAGGGATGACATTCTAAGGCATCCAGAAAGCTCTAGGTGCTTCAGCCATGGGAGTTCTCCCGAGCGGGTGTCAACCCACCGCAGCGACGAATTATCTAGCTCCTTGAGGGACGGATGGAGATGGAGGACCCCCGTTAAGCCATAACACATTTTAGTGTTAGTTCTTCTAAATGTTCTAGCACTGCTCCGGGCGATGATGATGACACCTCGGGCATACTAGATGACCGTTGATGAATGGACAATGCTGACTGTCCTTGCTGCAGCCTCCTGCCGAATGGGGACTCAACCATTTCACAATAATCAATTTCCATTCTCCTGAGAGATGGAGGTACGTTGAAGACCTCAAACAACCTGTGGCATGCCTTTATCACCAGAGACTCTAGACTTGGCAGGAGTTGACACGTTTCTGATGATGTTGATGGCTCGGCAGAATCTGGTGCATATCCAGTCAGATTATCGCATCGCCAAATCCGGAGCTTCCTCAAGGATACCAATCCTTGGAACTCTCTTTCTAGCCAGTGGATCACAGAAATTAATTGACAAATCTTGAAGGTGTACAGAACATGCACATAGCTCTGTTATACTTGGCTTAATGCTCTCTAACACCAAAACTGTGAGGGGTATATCATCATCATTCAATTTTTCCTTGACATCCAACACTTCCCTCAGTCCATACTGAGCCTCCGGGGTGGCTCTGTATTCAGTGCTCCGCAATCCCAAATTGGTCAATGAAGTCATATGTCCAGATAACCACCGGAACAACTATACCTCACTTCCGTTCACGTTTAATACACTGAGCTTTGATGATTCAGCTGTGATTCTCAACTATGGACAACGTCGGATAAAAGCATTCTGGAGCTCAGGGAAGGACGGGCGTCCTGGCAATGCTGTCAACTTTGTACAGCCCATAATACGTAACTTCTCAAGCCGATGAAAGATTATTATGTCTTCACTATGCATCTCACCATTATCTATTTCCCCCCATCTCTCCAAACAGTCAAGATTTTCTAGCATGAGCTCCTTCAAATTTTGCAACATAGTCATCCATGTTGGAAAGGTTGTTCCTCCATAGGACGAACCGGGACCAACGGCCCACGTGGCCCGGCCGGCCCCCGGGGCTCACGAACCGGGTCCAATGCCCCCATGGGTCTCGGTTCTGGACTGAACCGGGACTAATAGGCTGACCCGGCTTGGACCTTTGCCCCCTTTCCTACTAGTGAGTATTACTATGTAGATACAAGTGCTGCCGTATAGCATCACTGTCCGCGTAAGGGGGAAATGATTAGTGTGCAGCAATAATGCGAACCAACTTAACAAACAATACTAAGAAAGAGACGACATGAATAATATAACTATATTGTTTGTACTTGTGCTAATGAGGCAAGTTAGGCAGTTGGCTACCTACTATAAGATGACCATTTTTCCTGTTCAATGCAGACCCTAATATTTCTCAATGCCGGTATACTACCAAAGTGCAATGTGATGCTTACAGCTTACCAACTTAATAAAAAATAGACTAAAAAAACTTAATAAAAAATACTGAGAAAGGGACGGCGTGAGTAATATTGTTCATACTTGCGTGAATGAGGCCAGTCGGTACCTGTAAGATAACCATTTCCCCTTGTCATTACAAACGCTAATAATGCCAGAAGACAGGACTCCATGTATGACCAAATACACGCATTCAACACTTGATTCCAATACAATTATATATTGTTCATACATGTGCCAATGGGGCCAGCCGGCCACCTATAAGATAACCATCCCCCCTATTCATTACAAATGCTAATGCCAGAAGACAAGACAAGACACACCATGTATGGCCAAACCCCAAACGCACTCATTCAACACTTGATTCCAACACAAGTATATATTGTTCATACTTGTGCGAATGAGGCCAGCCACCTACCTGTAAGATAACCATTTCCCCCCTATTCGTTACAAACGTTAATGCCAGAAGACAAGACTCCATGTATGGCCAAACACACTCATTCAACAGTTGATTCCAGCACAAATAATGGAATGCTGAGAG
Organism: Triticum aestivum; assembly: GCF_018294505.1. Classification (NCBI taxonomy): domain Eukaryota; kingdom Viridiplantae; phylum Streptophyta; class Magnoliopsida; order Poales; family Poaceae; genus Triticum; species Triticum aestivum. The sequence goes on from NC_057813.1 coordinate 724,485,462, forward strand.
CACTACAAAGTAGCAAAAAAAGTGATTTTCATATGGGGAATGGACATTCATTTATTTCAGATCTCTCATTATGCAATGCAATGCAAATGAGCAGTATGTGGGACTAAAAGGTTACGGTGTATCGATGTCTTGCTCAGGATGCTGGCCGCTCCGTATAGAACTTGGCTGGTTAATCTTTTAGTAAAACAAATTGTATTAACTTCGCTCTGGGCCCAAAATATTACTCACTTGCTCTCAACTTCAATAATTATTCATTGAGTCTTTCATAGAGGGTGTGTATCTATTTATTGTTGATGCAAATGACACCGACAAGGTTGAAGTATGGGCCAATATATTAATTATTCTTGAGGATGATGAATGGGATCTTATTCAAGAGTCCCAAGGACGGAGAGTAATCTAATCTAGTTGTTTCCTGATCTATTCACTTTTTTTATAATTTCCGGAATTAACCTTTCTGCAAATACTAATAGTATTTTCAAGTCAGGTTAACAATGACGATGTCCGGATTTCGAGTGTAATATGCACACGATGGTTGGATCTGAAAGATTTGTCATTGAAAGTCAGGACTAAGTATCTGATTCAGCTTGTTGCAAAATTATTTATCCAATTTTTTTTTTCAATTTCTACCTTTTTTGTTCAGTGTCATAACATGACTAGGTGGTGGTGCATTACCACCACATTCTTTTACTTCAAAAGAATGTGAACTACATGGGTAGTTTAATTTAAAGGATTCATACACATTATCACTTTCTGCAAATCAGAGATACTTTGAGCACCAATGTAATCATGGTGTCTGCATTCGGCTAGCGCAGGAGGAGCAGCACGTCAACCTCCGTCTCCTAGACACGCACCGGCTGGCGGACGGCCAGATCTACGGCGAGTTTGTGCGCGAGGAGGCCGTGGTGGCCATGGCGGCGGAGAACCCAAACTACGTCCACAAGAGCAGGAGGTGCTCTGCGAGGCCGCGCGTAATGCTCGCGCGGTGGTCTCGGATGCACCACCAACTGACCCCCATTGGTGCCGCTTCGACCATGGGATCGGTCCGTCCACGTACATCGTGGACCTCACATCTACCTGCGACGACCAGCGTGTGGACTCCAATAAGGAGTAGGGCATGGGAGATGGCAGAGCCTCGCATCTCATTTGGGCCTGTCCATGTCCTATGTCTATTGTTCCTCGCCGGCTGCCACAGATTCAGTCCTCGAGGCTCACGGCCATCGGACATGGACACAGAGGAAGGGAACAACAGGGGCATGGAGGTCGGAAGCTTTCTAGGACTCACGGACGCCGACGAAGATTTATAAAATATATGTCACACGCTTTGATTTAGTTGAAATATGACAAAAATGTAATGTATAATTCATGTGTATATTTAACTATAAAGTGACAAGTCAGCATACCGCAACAAACACATTTCATTAATAAAATGCCTAAAATATACAAGATAATAAAACGTACAAAGTTTAAACAATTTTTCATACTGTACCATAAAAATGAAACATTAAAATCTAAAAAACGATACACAGAACCAAAATACGGGCCATACTAGAAGACCGCCGTGGGCTATGCTGGGCCATAATAGTCATATTAGCAGACAGTCAGCTCACCGCTGTTTCTCTAACAACCAGTGGCGGCATGCTTGATCACCCGCTGCTAGTAATTTTAGCCCATGGCTAATCTGGGCGCAGACTGCCAATGACTGGTACTTCCTCAGTCCGGAAATACTCGTGGGTGAATGGATGTATCTAGATGTATTTTAGTTCTACATATATTTATTTTTATGCATTTCTTCGACAAGTATTTTTGGATGGAGGAAGTAGCTGATAACGTAATTCCGGGACACGTTTTGAACCCGTCACTGACATTTGGTTAGATTATCAGTGACTGGTCACTCAGCTTACCCACTGATTTGACCTTTTATAAGCAGTTTCCTAGTAATGTCCCAAAGCCAAGATTTGTCAGCAACCACAAACCAGAGCGTCATGCGAATGAAGAAGACCCACCCTGACGCCACCACAGTGGCCACCGATGACAAGAAGGGGGAGGAGCAGGTAGAAAGAGGACGTTGACGCCCGGGTCACTTGTTAAGCGATGCGGGGAAGCGAATAATTTCCCAGGAGTTGCGAGTTATTCTCTGTCAGTTATTTTTCAGTTTCACGGCCACTTGGAAATGACCAAAAGGGTTTTAAAGGCATCTCCAACGGTGACCCTTAAATCTTCCGTAACCGTTTGGACCGTGCTGTCCAGACCGAGAAAGCCATCCAAGACGGTTATGTATCGGTCCGCGGAGCGGATCGGATGTGATTTCTCCAGCAAGCCGGAGATAAACGTGGGGAGGATTGCCGGAGTCCGGCTGTCACGCCTGCTTCTGACCGTCATGGCCCACCGAAACCCCCTCCCTTGCCCACGCGTGTTCCCGTTCGACGCCAGCTGCACACATTCATGCTACTATAGAGCGCGACGCTCCACATTAAAGGCGGCTCAAGGCGGACGCGTCCTCTCACTGCCTCCGCCATTGAAGTAGCGCGCCGGCCGAGGGCGCCGCCCGCTGCAAATCTACTCCGGCCACACGCCCGTTCAGGAGCGGGGTGGCATTAAACGCAACGCTGACCGAGCTCCTCCCGTCTGCATTGTATTTAAATGAGGCTAGACGTCAGGCAAGGTCGCACCACTCCGCCACTCCACATCTCCTTCTTCTACTAATTTCTACACTGTTTTGATGGCATCTGACGAGCAGGAAGAGAAGTTCTCCGGCATATAAGCAGGCTGGGTGGCCCATCGAGCCCGGCAGACACGGCTCGCTGCTCCACCTCCCTCGCGTAGCCTGACGGAGCCAGTTGCCGCCCCAAGCCAGCACGTGGTTCAGCAACTCGGCGCTCCAAGCTAGCTCGCGGAGGAGCGGCGAGTTGCTCCAGGCCAGTATGGCGAGGAGCATGGCGGCACGGGCATCGACGCCGCCGCGTCATACCGCGCCTCCAGTGCTTGCAACCGCATCATTCATCATCGACACCCGCGTAGCCGCGCCATGCAGGCAGAAAAAGAAGTTGGGTGCGCAGAGATCGACGAGTCGATGGCCAACGCGTTTGTGTCCACTGACAACACTGAGGAAAAGTAGAACACAGGAGGCCGTCGCTGCTTGGGTCCCAGGAGGGCCACCGCCGACGCATCCCCGACTTGTACAGCCGGTGAGGGCCACCGCCGACGCGTCCCCGACCTGTACAGCCGGTGACCCGCCCGGTTTCTTCTTTATCTTAGACCATCCTGGGCATCCACGGAAGCACCCTTCCCCTCTAGCTGAAGCACCCTCTTCGCCACTCTGATGAGCAGCACGGCCGGACATAGGGAAGATACGAGGAAAGAATATTCCTCTGGAACTCCAGGCAGTCCGGTTAGCGGGCTGCCGAACATGGGGAAGACGAAGGGATCTGCCTCGGCCAGCCGTATCATGGGAGTGGAGCTCCGCGCGACCGTACGTGCACATAGTTTTAACTTTTTAGTTAAAATATCTCTAAATATAACCGTTCTCGTCTGATTTATATGAAATCCGCTAGAGTTTGCATGAATTTCATCCGGTTTGTTGAAAGGATGTTTGAAATGTATGTGGCTAGCGTTGGATGGCTGCCTCCCGCATCCGTGTGCGCGGACTGATTCTCTTTGTCCATAGACAGATGCGGGAGGAAACTTATGGGTCGTTGTTGGAGATGCCCTGAAAGGGATGGTGAAAAAGAAGGTTAATTTCAAAAAAGCACACAACGGATCGGCCTAGCTGAGCTACTTAACAAAGCGTCTCACGGTCACGAGTGCATAAACTAACAACTAGCTAGACTACAAAAGAAAAAACACTCACAATTACTAGTACTCATTTCCCCTCTCCCAGGCGCAGAAGCAACGACTAGTAGCAAAGCAACGTGAGTTTCCTTCCCATTTCCCCTCTCCCAGGCGCAGAAGCGCGCGTTGACCTTGACTCCACCCTCCGCTCTCCTTCATCTTCCCTCTCGGAGGCCCCAAACCAAATCGCCATCAGATTTTCAGATCTCCTCTCCTCAATCCCCACTCTCCTGTCCAGCCGCACCACCGCCCAATCCCCAATCCTCCTCCGGCCACAGATCCGTCGGTCCCTGTGCGCCAGCGCCGCCGCGCTTACTCGCAGCACACAAGCGAGAAACGAGAGATCAAGATCAAGATGTCAGAAATCGTCAACAACCTCCTCGCCAAGCTCACCGACCTTCTGGGCGACGAGTGCCAGAAGCTCGAAGGGGTGGAGCATCATGTGCGGTTCCTCGAGGAGGAGCTCAGCACCATGAAAGCCTTCCTGGAGGAGCTGGGGCTGAGGGATGAACTAGATCCCTTGACCAAGGACTGGCGGGACCATGTCAGGGACATGGCCTACGACATGGAAGATTGCCTCGATGACTTCCTTCTCAATCTTGGAAGTGCCAGTGAAAACGCTGGTTTTATCGAGCGGACCACTCAACTTGTCAAGACCCTGTGGGCGCGTCACCAGTTTACAAGCCAGATTCAGGAGCTCAAGGATCGTGCCATAAAGGCGAATCATCGACGCAAAAGGTACAAGCTTGATGATAGCAGTAGCTCTAGCTCTACCCTTGTGCTCGTCGATCCTCGGGTGTCGGCACTCTACAGAAAGGCGGCCTCCCTTGTGGGTATTGATGGTCCAAGGGAAGAGCTTGTCAGTTGGCTAGCAGATAGAGAGGAAAAACTCAAGGTGGTGTCGGTTGTGGGATTCGGAGGTCTTGGTAAAACTACACTTGCCAAACAGGTGTATGATAAGATCGGCGAACAATTCAACTGTAAGGCATTTGTGTCGGTTTCCCAAAGACCCGACATGGCAGTGCTCTTGATTGGGCTACAATCTAAGCTTGGGGGAAACACTTGTGGCACTCACGAGGTGCAAGATATCGTCAGTGAGCTTCAAGAGTATCTCAGAGACAAGAGGTACTTATTTATTTCAAATAGTCACTCATGGAATTGCATGGTATAGCTAGTGGATGATCTAACTCTGAGATTCAATTGATGCTCATCTTTTGACTGACACTTTAGAGAGGAGATTGTGGCATGATTTAACATTTTTTTTAAGCAGTAGTTAAAGAGGCTTCTTTTGAGCATAGGACAAATCATATTTTAGCTTTTGTCCAAGAAAAAATTGAGCTCATAAAAAGGATAATTAAGACCAAAGTTGTAGGACAAAGATAAGTTACCTTGTTTCCATGTACCTCATAAAAGAATTGATGGTGGATATAGAAACATGCCACTTTAGATAAATGGGTGATATAGTCCATTTTGTGTGTTAGAGACACTCTGCCTCATTATAATCTATTTTATATGGGTACCCTTGCGCATTTTAGTCTACGTAACCTTTTTGTTTCAATCTTATAACCCGTTTGGTTGTACGTCATTTCTTATCTTTTATCCATCCTTATTGCTTCCATAGTCCATAAGCCTCCACATTCGCCTAGAAAGTAACCCTTGCCCCTGGAGCACTGGCATGACATTTGGAGTCAGAATGGAGGCAGGCAGGCCCTGCCGGCGGCACATACTTGCAGTGCCAGTAGGGGTGATACCGTTAGATCAGGATGGCTTGACCTTTGTTTGTCATGTCGCTCCTGAAGGAGATGGAGAGTGTATGGCCATCGTCGTACTCTTTTGAATAAGATGAAAAAAGTCTAGGTATTCGGTTGGAAACACAGTACATAGAAATACAATAATATGCATGAATTTTGTGTTAACCTTTAAACTAATTAAAATGTAGGGATTCAAAAATATCGGATGAATTTTTCTTTGTTTTCCTATTGGTTCACCAACAAATTATTTAATCCAATAATGTGCTGGTTGTCTTGCACACATTTGATATTAATGGTATGCATTTCAATGGACACCCTTATGATGTTGATTTTGTAACTAAGGAAATAAAGTATGTCACAAGATGCTTGCGTCAAAATTTGAACTTGCACTTTTTTAATTCAAAATATCGGCCGGTAAGCCGATAAATCGGCGGATTTATCTTATCTGGGTCAGACCAATAGGATTAGTGAATACCACTGGTATTTACCGGTCCGACCGATATATCGGTTATTAATAAATATGTGGGACCCAATTGATTTAGCTCCCAATTTTTTATTTTGGTTGAGTTTTTGTAGTCTTGATGCCTATAGTTTGTGTATGTGGCTAAAAAAGATGGCTATTTCCAGTACATCCCAGGTCGTTTAAGAGGAATACAGATGACATGGTTTACGCGTTTGTGATGTTGATTGGTCCTGATGATACGAAAACATGAGATTTTTTAAATCCTTGCCGATAAATAGTTAACCGATAAAAGTGAAAAATTGGCTGATAAGCTGATTTATCTCTTATCTTGGGTCGACCGATAAGTTAATGAGAAGCGATATCCCAAACGTTGTTTAAAATACATCTTCTATGTATTTTGGCAGAGGGTGAAATGATTTTGTAACGTAATAGTTCAGATCTAAATTAAATGCAATGCATTGTAATTGAGTTTTAACTTTTAACACGTGAATGTAATTTTAGTATTACTTAGGGTTGTATGCCATATGAATCTCCTGATTTAGTCTAAGAAATGGCAGATTTACTATAATCAAGTTTTTTGTATTGTTTTTGTTCATCCTCTTTGAAGGCATTCAATGGTTTCATGTACAATCTATAAGTACATACTAACCTATTCAAACCATGACAGGTACTTTATTGTAGTCGATGACTTGTGGGATCGACGAAGATGGGATATCATTAGTTGTGCTTTTCCAGATAGTGGCAATGGGAGTAGAATAATAGTAACTACACGAGTGGAAGATGTGGCTCGACAGGCATGTCACAATCGCCAGCAGTGCATTTACAAAATGAAGCCTCTCAACGACCAAGACTCAAAAAGGTTATTCTTTAGTAGAGTGTTTGCGCCTCAGTATGCCGATGCATCCCAATATGAAGAAATTTCAACTCAAATTTTGAAGAAGTGCGGTGGACTGCCACTCGCTGTTATTACAATAGCCGGCATATTAGCTAGTCGTCCAGGAATATTAAGGCAGGATTGGGAGAGCATAAGGAGTTACTTGGGAGTTCAATCTGCCACAGACCTCAGCATGGAAGGAATGAGGCGTATATTAAACCTTAGTTACATGCATCTTCCTGCTCATCTTCGGGTATGTTCCTTACATCTTGGTATGCATCCAGAGGACCACGAGATCATGAGGGATGATCTCGTTCGACAATGGATAGCCGAAAGCCTTGTGCGTGGTTTACCTGGGCAAGATTTGGAGGATGTTGGAAGGAGTTATTTCAATGAGCTTATCAATAGAAGCTTGATTCAGCCTCATTGGACAGTTGCTGGGGATGTGCTTTCTTGCAGAGTGCATGATATGATTCGTGATGTTATTATCAGCAAATGTGAAGAAGAAAATTTCATGAGTGTGGTATATAGTTTTGAAGACATGGAAAGACTGCATAAATCCAAGCTCAAGGTTCGCCGTTTGTTCCTGAGCTCGAGTTCTAATTATGCAACAGATGGTGCAATATCAAGGACCACTGCTGCTAGTCTGTCAAAGGTTAGATCGATTGTATCATTCGGAGAGTCCAAGTGTTTGTTACCTAGATATCTCCAGGTGCTGTTCGTTGAAAACAGTAGGATCACAGTCGATCTCAGTGATATCAACCGATTGTTTCATCTGCGGTATTTGAAGGTTACAGCACGAGACATAAAGCTTCCGTCTGAATTGAAAAGGCTAGTGCATTTGGAGACACTGGAACTGGATGGTGGTTCGATTCCATCAGATGTAGTTCAGTTGCCCCGTTTATTCCATCTGACTGCTTGGGGTCACAGGCTGCCTGAAGGGATCGAGAACTTGAAATTATTGCGAACTCTGAAAGGGTTTGAGTTGACACATTGCTCGTGGGAGGATATCGAAGGCCTAGGCAAGCTATCCAATTTGCGGGAGCTCTGTATCTTCATTAAAAATGAAATAATTGATGATGATCTGGTCTCCTCCATTGAAAAGCTTCGTAACCTGAGACATCTCAGGTTTCGTGTGCCGGAGTTTGTTGACAGTGACAGTCTGTTATCATTATCTAATGCACCCCTCTATATCGAGACACTTCGAATGTGCGATATCGTGACCTTCAGAATTCCAAGGTGGATTGGTGATCTCCATTATCTCCGTCGTCTGGAGCTGGCTGTTAGGGAGACATCGACAGATGACATTCGTCTTCTTGGAGAGCTGCGCTCCCTAGTGGAGCTCGATTTCACTTTGTTGAATTTCGCTGCAAATGGAGTTATCATAATCCTTACAGGATTATTTCCAGCTCTGGAGTACTTTGAGTCAAAATTATATGAGGAACCAGATTATCAGTTAAACTCTGCGGAAGACGATGTTATGGCACACCTGCACTTTGAGGTCGGGGCAATGCCCAAGCTACAAAGGCTCGAGCTGCATTCATGGGAGGTGCACTGGGGCGGCACTACCCCAGTCGGCATGGAGGACCTGTTAGCTCTCCAGCAAATTGTGGTATCATTCGTCTACAGCAGTGACGTGAATGAAGTGAAGCGTCGTGCCGAGTCTGCGTTCAGGGACTCCTTGCAAGCGCACCCAAACCGTCCTTCTGTTCGCATCTTTTAGCAGCAAGAGCAGGCTGCAATTTGTCGATCAATCTTTCTCTAGAGCTCGCTCGCCCCTTTGCTATTTTACATGTTTTATTTATTGTTTCAGTATTTTCTTGCTGTTGGCTTTCTTGTAATAACCATGCAAACCTGATGTGCACAGTGTACGAGTTTTCAGACATTCCTTTGTACGCATATTTATGTATTCAGTTAATGCATTGCCAAATAGGTTTTGAGTTATTTTCTTAGCACAAGTATTTGCCCTTCTTCGTAGTACAAATATATGAGAGCAACAGCACAAGCGAGCAGAGGTATTCCATGGTTTAGTGCAGATCAAATCAAGGCTGGACATGGATCTACGGTGTGGTTTTGGAGCGACAGCTGGGTCAGTGGGCGGCTTCTCTCCTGAGGATCTCGCCCCCACTCATGCTCCTATAATATTATATACATTATCACGCTGCTATTGAACAATACTACTTCGTTTATTGGTACTATTTGTATTTTGTGTCAAAATTTAAACATAAATTTAACTTAGAACATGTTAATGCATGTCATAAAAAATTATATCGTTGGATTCGTATTTGAACATAGTTCCCAATGATACCGTTTTTGCGGCATGCATTAACATTTTCCTAAGTAAAGCCATGGTTAAAATTTGGCACAAAATACTAAGGGGACTAATAAACCACGATGGAGGTAGTATCATGCATGCATAGGCTTCGAAATTGTTGATCTAGTCCATGGTCAGTTAGTCGGGCCAAACTTGCAATGATCATCGTATCTTGAAATTTTAAATGGTTCGCGATGATACAATGCACACCAAAGCTCCTAATCTCACTTGAAAATAACATTCCAACAACTAATCATGTCAAACAATGTACATATATATTAGTGCATCTATGTACAAATCAACAACTGGTATTGAGAAACAGAGTATGAGGGGAATTCAACAGCTCCACTTTTCTTCTCACCATCCCGTCGTCCAACCTTTCCCGCGTGATAATCAATCTCCTTAATTTACTTACCTTCTGAACAAATTCCACTTTAATTTACTTACCAAACTTCTCATAAATATATAGGGTAAATCACGGTTACGATTTGATAAATATTTATTTATACAATCGCATTAATATGGGTAGGGTAAATCACGGTAACGATTTGATAAATATTTAATTATACGATCGCATTAATATGGGCAGGTTAATCATAAGCTAACATATTATAATATTTATATTCCGTTGCAATGTACGGGCATTCTCCTAGTACAAATAAAGAATAGTACCACTGTTATACACCTGCTAAACATAACACATTGACTGTAAAATAGAAGTACTGTTATACAAGTCCATATGTAAATCTGAGAAAACTGCGACAGAATTTTGAGAAAAGCTGCTGGGCTGAATGGCGCTGTGCTTGTTGCAAAAGAAATACTATTACCATGATCACTGTCGACATAGGTAAACAGATACTACTATGTTATTTAAACAGAGGTCGACGTAGGCCGCGCCCGTGTTTAAGCCCGTTGTGTCTATGCATGCATCTTATCATTTTCACTGATTGTGGGTATTCGTGTGCATGCATGCAGGCATGAGATGCTTCGGGGTGTCGGTGAAAGCTAAAGCGAACTATGCGAGATACTTATTGAAGTGACTCGGTTGCAGCAAGGTTTCAAGTGCTTGCGGTGGCACTTTGGCAGTTGTTTCTCCACATGTTGTATCCTCAGATGTATGAATAATTTTCAAAGAACTATTTCTAAAAATACGTAAACTTTTGTTAATAGAAGAACATAAATTTTTTATACATGAACATTTTTAAATACGCGGTGAACATTTTATTTTGTATATACGAACATTTTTGAAAAACCCATGAGCTTTTTTAGAAAACATGTATAAAAAATTAATACATGAATATAATCGTTTGCATACATAAACATTTCATTTCATATGCACTGTAAGACAATAAGTTTTGGGAACCAGCGCAACCCTCTAGGGGTGGCTTATCTCATTATATATAATGGTTGTGTTACAATACGTACATAGGTACAGAAGTTATACATAGTCTAACACCCTCCCTCAATCTTAGCCACTTTCTAAAGAACTGAGAAGGGTAAGATTGCGCCTACAAGCCTCAAACTGTGGCAGTGGTAAAGGCTTAGTGAAGATGTCTGCAAGTTGATCCTTAGACGAGATAAACTTGATCTGGAGTTGCTTCTGTGATACACGTTCCCGTACAAAGTGATAGTCCACTTCAATGTGTTTCGTTCGGGCATGAAATACTGGATTTGCAGAAAGGTATGTAGCACCGATGTTATCACACCAAAGAATAGGAGGCTGTGGTTGAGACAAACCCAACTCCTGAAGCAAAGACTGCACCCAAATAATCTCTGCAGTAGCATTAGCCACAGCCTTGTACTCAGCTTCAGTACTGCTACGTGACACAGTAGCCTGTTTCCGAGCACTCCAGGCGATCAAATTAGAGCCAAAGAATACTGCATAACCCCCCGTGGATCGCCTGTCATCTGGGCTACCAGCCCAATCTGCATCAGAGAAGGCCGAAAGGACCCGAGAGGAAGTCGGCTGAATATGCATACCAAAAGTCAGAATGAACTGAACATAACGAAGAATGCGTTTAACAGCAGCCCAATGAGTATCTCTGGGAGCCTGAAGATACTGACAAACTCTGTTAACAGCATAAGAGATATCTGGTCTCGTGATCGTCAAGTACTGAAGTCCACCAACAATGCTTCTGTACTCTGTGGCATCCGCAGGAGACAAAAGCTCACCATCAACAGCTGTTATCTTGTCGGTAGATGACATGGGTGTGGTGGTCGGTTTGCACTTCAGCATGCCGGCTTTTTGTAACAACTCCAAGGAGTACTTCTTCTGCGTAAGGACAAGACCAGTAGCACGAGAAGTGACCTCAACTCCAAGAACGTAGTGAAGCTTCCCAAGATCTTTGACCGCAAAATCAGCACCAAGAGAGCAGACAAGAGCATCAGCAGCATACTGAGAAGAGCTGACAAGGATAATATCATCGACATATACCAAAAGATACATAGTGACTTCTGGCTTCTGTAGAAGAAATAATGAAGTGTCAGCAGTGGACGGCACAAACCCATGAGCACGAAGGGCAGAGGCAAGGCGGGCATGCCAGGCATGAGGAGCTTGCTTCAAACCATATAGTGCTTTGGAAAGACGACAGATATAGTCAGGACGATCAGGATCAGAGAAACCAGGCGGCTGTTTCATATAAACCTCTTCCTCCAAAAATCCATGTAGAAAGGCATTCTGCACATCAAGTTGACGAAGTGACCAACCATGAGAAACAGCAATGGAGAGAAGAAGCCAAATAGTGGTAGGCTTGACGACAGGACTGAAGGTGTCCTCATAGTCAAGACCATGACGCTGCCGAAAACCGCGAGCAACAAGTCGCGCCTTGTAATGCTCAATAGATCCATCCGAATGCTTCTTCACTTTGAATACCCATTTTGAGTCAATAACATTTACCCGCGGTGGTGGAGGAACGAGAGTCCATGTCTTGTTACGAAGAAGAGCATGAAACTCCTGCTCCATAGCCTCTCACCAATGTGGAATGCGCAGGGCAGCCTGATATGAGCGAGGCTCAGAAGATGGATCCGCAACAGCAGCAGCCAAACAAGCAGCCAACCAAGCAACCGTACCATCCGTACGTTCCTTAGGTTTGAAAATACCACTGCGACTGCGTGTATGTGGTCGAGACACAGGAACCACCGAGGTCGACGGAGCAGCCTGCAACGGGCTGGAGGACGGCGACGTTGATGAGTCAGCCGGTGACGAGGAGCCAGGCATGGTAGCCTCGGACTCAGTCGGCGAAGAAGGCCGCCCACCGGCGAAACCGGCAGAGCAGACGAAGCAGCTGGCGACTCCGGCATCCCAGACCGGGCCGATGGCGAGCTCGGCATAGTGGGCCGTGGCGCGGCCGGTGTCGCGGGCTGATCCGCTGATGAAGGCGACGTGAGGACCCGAGCCGCGGGCGAAGACGGCGTGACGGGCCGAGCCACGGGCGACTCGGCGGCCGCTGGTGAAAAAGGCCGAGCCGCTGGAGACTCGGCGATCACTGGCGTAGCAGACCGAGCAGTGGAGATGCTCGGCGTGACGGGCTCGTCGGGTGACCATGCATGGGCACGCGAATCGATGCCATGCAACATAGGGCGATCGACGTGCCCACCAGAAGACGACGGTGATGATGGTGAATCCTCCAACAACTCCAAACGAGCTCCACGTCCGGTTCCTGCACCATGGTTAGGTAACAGCAAAGGAGAGTGTGCAACATCATCAAATTGGTCAGAAGCAACAGAGGATGAATGCAGGGATGGTGGTTCGACAGTGGACACAGGAAGGTTGGCAAAGGGAAAAACATGCTCATCAAACACGACGTCCCGAGATATATAGACACGATTAGTGGGAACATGAAGACATTTGTAACCTTTATGAAGAGAGCTATAGCCAAGGAAGACACACTTCTTAGAACGAAACTCAAGCTTGCGCTTGTTATATGGACGAAGATGCGGCCAGCAAGCACACCCAAATACCTTGAGAAAGGTATAATCAGGTTGTTCATTAAGGAGAACCTCAATGGGAGTCTTCATGTTTAAAACATGAGTAGGAGTACGGTTGATGAGAAAGCATGCAGTGGTGAAAGCATCACTCCAAAACCGAAACGGAACAGATGCATGGGCCAAAAGAGTAAGACCAGCTTCAACAATATGACGATGCTTACGTTCGACTGAACCATTCTGCTGATGTGTATGTGGACATGCTAAACGATGAGCTATCCCAAGCGACTGAAAGAAGGAGTTGAGGTTGCGATACTCGCCCCCCAGTCCGACTGGACATGAACAATTTTGTGCTTGAGAAGACGTTCAACATGTTTTTGAAACTGAACAAAAATATCAAACACATCAGATTTGCGTTTAATAAGGTAAAGCCAGGTAAAGCGACTATAAGCATCAACGAAACTGATATAGTAATTATGACCACTGACAGAAGTCTGAGCAGGACCCCATACATCTGAAAACACAAGTTCTAACGGATGTTTCACCTCACGACTGGACTCTGAAAAAGGAAGTTGATGACTCTTCCCCTGCTGACAAGCATCACACACTGCTACATCTTTATTACTGGACAAACTAGGAAGCTCATGACGACGCAAAATATGACGGACAATAGGTGTGGCCGGGTGACCAAGACGAGCATGCCACTGTGACGGAGAGACCCGAACTCCACTGAAAACGCGAGCGACGCCAGGATGCTCCAGACGGTAGAGGCCCTGGCACAACCGCCCACTAAGAAGAATGTCCCTCGTGCCCCGATCCTTAATAAAAAGATCAAAAGGATGAAATTCACAAAGCACATTATTATCACGTGTGAGTTTAGGAACTGAAAGAAGATTGCGAGTCACAGATGGAACGCGAAGAACATTGCGAAGCTGAAGACTCCTATTGGCATGTCTAGTGAGAAGAGATGCTTGACCAATATGAGAGATGTGCATACCTGCTCCATTGGCGGTGTGGATCTTGTCGGAGCCATGATAGGGTTCACGAGTGTGAAGCTTCCCCATCTCGCTGGTCAGATGCTCTGTCGCCCCAGAGTCCATGTACCAGTGTGGATCGATGGAGTAGGACTGAGTGTGTCCCTGGTGCTTCTGCGGCGCGGGATGATCAGCCATGGCGACCTGACGGGCATTGTTGCGTGTATCTTTGCCGTCATTGCCAAGACCAAGGAAGCTTCGCTGGAAGCGCTTATGACACTTGGAGGCCCAGTGCCCATCGCGGCCACAAAGCTGACACACACGTGGACCGCCAGCCCCCGGTAAGGTCGCAGTAGGTGGGGGGGCCGAGGCGGGCGACGGTGGCAGCCCCAAGGGAGACCGGGGTGATGAAGAAGAGCGGCCACCCTTGGTGGCGACGTTGGCCGAGAGAGAGCCAGTGCCCCTGGTGCGGCGAGTCTCGACCCGTTGCTCAGTGAGAAGAAGCCGAGAGAAAACCTCGTGTGCCAACATGGGTGTCGAGTTACCCCGCTCGTTGATGATCTCGACTAAGGCATCATACTCCTCATCAAGACCATTGACAATAAACGAGTTGAACTCGGAGTCGGTCAGGGGCTGTCCAATGGAGGCCAATGTGTCGGCAAGGCCCTTGACCTTGTTGTAGAACTCAGTGGCCGTGGAGTCAAGCTTCTGACACTCTCCAAGCTGACGACGGAGTGCAGAGACACGAGCCTGGGACTGCGCTGCAAAGGTGCGCTCAAGGATGGTCCAGGCCTCATGAGACGTCTTCGCGAAGACAACAAGGCCGGCAACTGCCGGCGAGAGCGACCCCTGGATGGAGGAGAGGTTCGCCTGGTCCTACCCCGTCCAGACGCGATGGGCCGGATTGTAGACCGGACCGAGCACACTGTCTACCAGCGCGGGTGGGCAGGAAAGCGATCCGTCGACGTAGCATAGCAGGTAGTGACTCCCAAAGAGCGGGATAACCTGCGCACGCCAGAAGATGTAGTTGTCTGCGGAGAGCTTGATGGTGATGAGATGACCGAAGTGAAACGGCGACGGCGAAGACGATCCCATCGAGGAGGCTGCCTGGGGTGCAAACACCATGGAGGCAGCCGGAGGCACCGAAGCCGATGCGGGAGGAGGCGGGACCGCAGCCAGGGCGGGCGCCGCAAAGCTCGCGGCCGGTGCGGACGCCGCAAGGCCCGCGACCGGGGCGGACGCCGCCAACCCCGCCAGCGGGGCGGTGTGATCCGCTCGCGGCAGGAGCGGCAGGACGACGCCTGCGGAATCCGCAGCGGACGGCGGCGCCGCGGTGTGGACCACGAGGTCACGCCCGAGCGAGGGCGCCAGCGGCGTGGAGAAGACGGAGCCGATGCTCCTTGTCCCGATCGGAGCCGGAACGGAGACGGCATCGAGTGGGAGGTTGAGCAGAGTCGCAAGAGAGGCCGGGAGGAAGCCCGCAGCAGTGGAACCGGTGGTGGCGGCGCTCGACATGGCGGCGGCGCGATCGGAGGCGCGGCGGCGGCGGTGAAGGCGGCGGCGGCTGCGGCAGCGGTGCGGGTATTAGGGTTTAGAAGCGGAAGCGATCGTAACCTAGCGTGATACCATGTAAGACAATAAGTTTTGGGAACCAGCGCAACCCTCTAGGGGTGGCTTATCTTATTATATATAATGGTTGTGTTACAATACGTACATAGGTACAGAAGTTATACATAGTCTAACATGCACGAACATTTTTTACTATGTGTACCTGAACACTTTTTTCTAGCTAGTGTTTGGAATGTCAGGAGCTGGTGGCTGAGTTCCAAAAATAAAATAAAAGAGGCAGGTTCAGAGTTGCTCAATTCACACCTGAAGGTTCATCAAGTGGAAATGTGACGACCCAAGTTGCCACAGAGCGTTTCATCACTACAAGGCTCCTCGTTAATTATTTGTGTGGTGAGTGTAGTCGAATTCCATACCTCAGATCAGCACGGATTAAGATCTAGCCTACTGCGCCAACACCGCTTTTGGTGATAACACAGTGAAACAACCACTGTTGTTAGAAGTGGGTGGTTCACAGCCAGGTCAGCTCATCATCTGCAATTCTGCATCAAAGTACATACTCCCTCCTGTCCCAAATATAAGTCTTTTTAGAGATTTCAACAAGTGACTATATACGGAGCAAAATGAGTGAATCTACACATTAAAATATGTTTACATACATCTGTATGTTGTAGTCCATTTGAAATGTCTAGGAAGACTTATATTTAAGAACGGAGGGAGTACTTTACATGCATGGCTTGATCCAAAGCTACTGTCTGAACCCAGTTACTACATCTTGTTCCACTTGTCTGACAGTGTCGTGCATTTTTCTCTGGACATACACCAGATTGATGAATGTGATCGACTCATCGCAGTTCGGGGAGACATGCGACCTCTTCGAGATCCAGGGAGCCAACAGCATGCCGCCCGAGGTCAGGATCACCGATGAGTGCAATCAGAGTGCCGTCGGTGACGGGAGACCTCCTCGGTGTTGGATAATGAGCAACTAGTCTTTCCTGAGGACCAAAGGCCATTACATATACATGTATGTGAAAATGCAGAAAAGCCCCTTATACAATGGGGATGTACACAATGAACTATACACATCTAACACCCCCCTCAAACTCATGGTGGATCAACAACACTGAGTTTGGAGAGGAAAACCCCATGCTGCGCTCGAGTCTGTGCCTTCGTGAAGAAGTCAGCCAATTGTAACTCAGAGGGCACATAGTCAAGAGCGAGAGTCTGATCCTGCATGCACACTAGCACGCACAAAGTGGGCATCCACACAGATGTGCTTGGTGAGCTCATGCTTCACCATTTCACGCGCAATACTGATAGCACCGGTACTGTCGGACAGGAGAGGAGTTGATGTAGTAGCATACACACCAAAGTCCTCAAGTAACCACCGTAACCAGATCACCTCAGCCGTCAACATAGCCATGGCTCGCAACTCAGCCTCTGTACTCGAGCGAGAAACTGCAGTCTGCTTCTTTGTCTTCCAAGCAATAAGAGAGCCACCAAGAAAGACACAATAAGCAGACAGCGAGCGTTGATCCGAGGGATCACTAGCCCAGGTAGCATCAGAGTAGGCCTGGAGCTCAAGAGAGCTGGAGCGGGGAAACAAAAGGCGCTGAGAGATCGTGCCACGAAGATATCATAGAACACGGAGGAGATGACTATAGTGGACAGAGGTGGGGGCTGAAACAAACAGACTCAGGATGTGGACAGGATAGGAAATGTCAGGACGCGTAACAGCAAGATAACAAGACTGCCAACAAGGTGACGATAGCGAGTGGGATTAGGAAGAGGGTCACCATCGGTGGCACGAAGCTGAACGTTGAGCTCCATAGGAGTCACAACCGTACGCTCATCACCGAGAGCAGCACGAGCAAGAAGATCCTGAATATATTTTTCTTGGGAGATGTAGAAGCCATCAGAGGTCGAGGAGATCTCAATCCCAAGAAAGTAGCGAAGTGGACCAAGATCAGTCATAAGAAACTGGTCGCGAAGGCGAGCCTTAACAAAGGCGATGTAGTCAGTGTCGTCACCAGTGATGATCATGTCATCAACATAGAGAAGGAGAAGAGTCCGACCACGAGGAGACGTGTGAACAAACAACGCGGGATCATGGTCACTGGGCAAGAAACCAGCGGCAGTCACCACAGATGCGAAGCGTTCAAACCAGGCACGAGGGCCCTGTTTGAGACCATATAGAGAGCGCCGAAGTCTACAGACCATACCATCAGGAGCATAGTACCCCTGTGGTGGCAGCATATAAACCTCCTCACGCAACTCGCCATTGAGAAAGGCGTTCTGAACATCAAGTTGAGAGATAGACCACTGACGAACAGAAGCCACAGCAAGAAGAGTGCGGACAGTGGTCATGTGGGCCACAGGAGCGAAAGTCTCATCATAATCGCGCCCCTGCTCCTGCTGAAAGCCATGGGCCACAAGACGAGCTTTGTAGTGATCAAGAGAACCATCAGAGCGATTCTTAAGCTTGTAGACCCACTTGCAGGTGATGGGACGGACACCGGAAGGGAGGGGAACCAGATCCCATGTGCCAAAGCGCTCAAGGGCAGCAAACACCTCTGCCATCGCAAGCTTCCATTCAGGCTGAGTCATGGCAGTGCGATAGGAAGTGGGCTCAGTCAAAACAGAGAGACCGTACCGAGCAGGAGAGTAGCGATCAGGCGGAGGGCGAGGCCGAGCATGGAGGTTATGAACCGGAGGGGGTGTGAGAGGAGATGCACCAGAGGTGGAAGGCTCATCAGAGGAGACATCCTCAGTACGAGAACGTCGAGTATAGTGCAAAGGAAACGATGAGAGAGGGTGACGGACTAGAGAGGATGGGGGAGAGGTGGAGGAGGAGGATGGAGAAGATGGGGTCGGTGGGGAGTGAGAAGGAATGAGAGGTGCCGGAGGAAGAGGTGACACATGAGGCACGTAGCAGGGTGTATCGGGAAGGAGAAGGAAAGAAAGGTCGTCCACAGAGAAACTCGAGGATGAAGAACGTGGGTAGTAAGAACGAGACTCGTCAAAAGTCACATCACGCGAGATGCGCAAGAGACGACCCACAGGATCCCAACATCGATAGCCCTTGTGCTCATCACTGTAGCCAAGGAAAACACACTCAACCGACTGAGCAGTCAGTTTGGTGCGTTCTCGAGGGGCAAGAAGAACATAGCAGACGCATCCAAACATACGAAGAGCTGAGTAGTCAGGAGAGCGACCGGTGAGACACTCCATAGGAATGCCACCCTGCAGAGCAGTCGATGGCTGAATGTTGATGAGATAGGTGGATGCGGAAATAGCCTCAACCCAAAAATGGGGTGGAAGGGAAGCAACAATCATCAGCGCACGAGCCGTCTCAAGCAAATGACGATGCTTTCGCTCGGCAACACCATTCTGAGCATGAGCACCAGGACAGGAGAACTGGGCAAGAGTACCCTGTTCTGCGAGAAAACCACGCAACAGCTGAGAGATATACTCTCCAGCGGAGTCAGCACGAAAAGTATGAATGGGCGTGACAAACTGGGTGTGAACCATGGCAGCAAAACATTTGTATATAGGGAGAACCTCGCTACGAGATTTCATGAAGTAGAGCCAAGTGTAGCGAGAGAAATCATCAATAAACAAAACATAGTAGCGATGACCACCTTTCGAATCAAAGGGAGCAGGACCCCAGACATCAGAATGAACTAAGTCAAAAGGACGCTGAGATACAGACTCACTAGTAGGATAAGGTAACTGAGTCTGTTTGCCAAGTCTGCAGCCATTACATTGTAAGGAGACATCTCCAGATACAGACCCTAAGAGGCCCTGACGAACTAAGGAAGACAAGCAAGAGCCACAAATGTGACCAAGGCGATGATGCCACTACTGGAAGGACGCAGACGAAGAGGCAGCAAGAGCACGAGAGCTGGCAGAAGTGGTGGCAGCGGAAGGAACACAAAGCCAGTCAACCTCCCAAAGGCCCTTTGACTCACGGGCCCGGGCTCCAGCACTAACCAAAGCCTTGGTGCGACAATCCTGAATGGAGCAAGAGTCGGTATCAAGAATGACATGACAACCAGAATCAGTAAGTTGGGCAGCATAAAAAAGATTCATGGTAAGGCGAGGAACATGTGAAACACTCGGAACAGAAAAGGATGGAGTGGAAAGAATACCACGACTAGCAACAGGAAGAGATGTGCCATCAGCAGTAAGAACATTAACAGGCGAATCAAGAGGTCGGAGAGAAGACAACGCGGAAGAATCAGAAGACATATGAAAGGAGGCTCCAGAATCCAGAACCCGCGAAGATGTACCTGACTGTGTAGACGTCTGTGATGGTGAGGAGGAGGATGTAGTCATAGCAGCAGCAGAGCCAGTCGACGAGGACCCTGAGGAAGCAAGGACACGCTTGAGGTAAACAATGTCCTAGTCAGTGAGTGACGGAGTCGAGAAAGACACACGAGGCCCGCTGGAGGAGCGCCTCTGGTCTCGCTTCTTTTGGAGACAATCAGACTCTGGGTGACCTTGCCGGGAGCAGTAACCATAGACGGTGTCACGGCGCGACGTGCCCTTCTCAGCATAAGAAGGACAACTCACCCCCCTGGAGGAGTAGGCAGGAGCGGCGGAGCAGTGAGGCGAGCAGATGACACAGGAGCCCAGGCAGCCAATACTGACGGAACTAGAAGCAACCCAGCAGAGCGAAGGCGTGTCTCCTCAGAACGAAGCTCTGCAAGCACCTCTGAGATAGGAACACGACCACGAGCAAGCAAGTGAGCACGTCGGGGCTCAAACCCAGAGCGGAGACGAGATAAGAACTCATGAACTCTCTGAAACTCCAAGTCAGACCGAGTAGTCTGACAGCAACGGCAAGTGCCACAAACAACTGTCCGCAGTGAGTCAAGCTGACGCCAGATGGAAGAGCACTGTGAATAGAACTCATCAACAGACGAGTCACCCTGCTGAAGAGCATGCTCCTGACGCACCACAGAGAGGTATAAAGCATCGCCAGAGGGCTGATAGCGCTGACAAAGATAGGACCACATCGCTGCAACAGTGCCAAGGCCCATGAACTCCGAAGCAAACTGAGGGAGGACACTCGCAGTGAGAACAGCAGCTTCTCGAGCATCATCATTGCACCACTGAGTGTAAGCAGACAGATCATCCCGGTAGACTGAAAGGGCATCAGAATAAGCGGATACCTGCTGATCATAGGCATCAACTGCAGCAGCATCAAGGGCCTTGGCTGCATCCCGATCAGCCTGAGAAGCATCAGGAGCAAGTACCGCTGGTACCGGTGGAACATGAGCCACTGGAGCAACAGGGCAGGGCGGACAGGGTACCTCGCCAGAGAGAACACCCCACAGAAGGAGCCCGCACATATGGATACACATGAATCCCACAAACTCAGCATAATTTGTGCCATCGAAGATCACCGAGCACCGAGGAACAGCCACATAGCCAGACGAAGACATACTGATTATCTCTCTCTTTTTTTTTGGAATCAACTGCTACTGTAGGACCGATCTAGATCGGGGAGAACTCTCACGAGGCCAGAGACCGAGCGAGGAATCGAGCGGGGGATTGAGCGGGAGGATTGAGCGGGAGGACCAGGCCCGATCTGGATCGATGACCAATGGATCCAGAGGAGAGCGGGCGAAGGAGAGGCGCCCGAAGGCAGCAGCACCCGCAGCCGGCCGGAGAAGAGGACAAGGGGGCCTGGGGCCGTCAGAGCCGCGCCCGCAGCCGGCTGGAGAAGAGGACGAGGGGCCGGGGGCGGCCAGAGCAGCGCCCGCACCCGGCCGGAGAAGCGGCCAGACCCGCGCGCCAGAGGGAGCCGGGGGCCGGGTAGTACAGGGAGCTAGCTCCTGGCAAGGCTTGAGCGGCGGCTGTTGCAGCAGAGCTCAGCCCATTCGGCACAGAGGAAGGACGGAGACGGAGAGAAGGCAGCTCCGGGCCAGACCAGAGGGGAGGCGGCCGGAGATGGCCGGAGATGACCGGAGACGGGGGCGGCCGGACTAGGGACGGGGCGCACGGAGTTGCAGCGTGCGGGAGGAGGGGGCTAACCTAGCATCTGATACCATGTTGGATAATGAGCAACTAGTCTTTCCTGAGGGCCAAAGGTCATTACATATACATGTGTGTGAAAGTGCAGAAAAGCCCCTTATACAATGGGGATGTATACAATGAACTATACACATCTAACACTGGGATGCTCAGTCTGCCTACAGGCCTGAAAGCTGAAAACACACAATATCTCTGCAACCCACTGTGATAAAACTTGAGCTTATCTAAGCCCTTCTCAACTCCCATAAACCTCTCTTTTTAATCTGGCTACAGCTGATTGATCGTTTGCGTTCATTGCATTCTGTTGAGTAATTACTCAGACTTTTTGCTAATTCTTCTGTACTCACCACGTCATTGCTTGTTTAAACTTTAAGTGATGTATGGTGAATATAATATAGTCGCACTACTACCGAAAACTGAAAAAAAAACACTGGATCGGCTTGCGCTGACTGACGAACTCAACTCATCATGTAATACTTTACTTTATGTATCAAAATTGTTGATTTACTCCAAGATCAGTTAGCAGGGCGAACTTGACGCCACATATCTTGCGGTCACTACCTCATTGGTTGCTTAGAGTGATGTTGAAAACTGAAGAAAAAAGAACACCAAAGAAAAAAAAAACGCTGGACCGGCTTGCGCTGACCGACGAACTCGGGCTTCAAAATTGTTGATTTACTCGAAGATTAGTTGGCAGGGCGAAATTGGCGGATCACCAGATCCTTTGACGTAGGAAGCAATTTCAGGGGTCCCTGACTTGCCTTCCAGTACATGCCCACAAAAATCAACTGTCACAATATTTTATTCAGAGTGATTATCTACAGTGAAAACGCTCCTCCCTGACTTGCCTCCATTAGTTTACACAGGAGAGTACTGTTGCTTCCCTACCTTTCCTCCAATATGTCAGAGGAGCCGGTTCCGAAATTGGCAGCACGTATCTTGAAAATCTGAAGTCCAAGTTCTCTAGTGACTGCTGATAATTTGAAGTGATTCACAACAACGCAATGTATGCCAAAGTTGCTAACATCACTTCAGAACAGCATTATTTCTAGTGCAGAGTATGAAGGAAATCAACAGCTTGAGATACATACTAGTGGTTAGAGCCAACCATTGCCGACCGCTTGAAAGAAAGGTATGCACACGTTTCTTCATCTTAAAGAAAATAAGCTCACGCTCATCTCAAAATAAAATAATAAACTTTCTCGCATCACGTGCACATCACATCCATCTCCAAGAGAAAACAAAAGCATAGAAAAACTTTTCTCAAACAGAAAAAGAAAAAAACTCACTTCCATCTTGCAAAACTAATCTAAAAAAGGCAAAATCTTTCTCACCGCGGCCAACCAACATGCGCCACGTGGCATAGCTGGTTGGCCACCCTTCTCGTGCGCCTTAATGGGTTTAATGATTATCAATAAGTAACAGTGCTAAACAGAAGCACTGGAATACATGGTACACAGGATATGGACTACAAATAGTAGTACTGCTATACAAGTCCCTTAATAAAGTGGAAACATGACAGAATGTCGCGGTGCTTGTTGGAAAAGAAAATACAATAGTGGCAATAGCCGTATGTAAACAGAGGTGGAAAATACAAGTACTTATTATTCTGGAAGCACTTTCAGATTATTGAGCTTGCAATTCAGCATCACAGCAACTTCCCTGGGGCTTACACCTCTGTCTGTAGCTGTGCTTGATCCTGGCGAGTCTTGCAAGGTAATAGCTCTACTATAAGTGATCTCTTCCCTCTCTATATGTGCTGGAAGAACTCAGCAAAGAAGGATCATATTTTATAAGACAGTAGGCACCAGCAAAGAAAAAAATTAAAGAGATCCAACAGAGGCACATTTTTAGATCACAAACCTGCGTGATAACTTCCATATTGGTATTCCCGTGATCCTGTTTATAGCTCTTTAATCTCTACGGATGACATATTTCCATGTCTTTGGTTTCAGATGCCTTGGCTTGCCTTATCTGCACAGATTAGTAATGTAGAAACTTACACTCGGAGAAACATCATTAATTAAAGAAAGAAATGACGAATTTAGGTTAAAGAAACATTTCATAAGCTCAAATTTTCTGTAGTAGTACTAATGATGCTATTATCATTATCTAACCGGTACATTTGATACTCTTTTTTTTAGAGAGAGTACATTTGATACTCACTAGTAAGGAGTAATAGAGATAGTCTTGACTACTTCTCCTGTGAACCAGACTCCCCTCCTCCCCCCGCGTCGCTCCCACGCGGCGACCGGGGGGGAAACCATAGCCGCCAGCTTCGGCCCCGCCCTTCCTCCGCTTCCTCCCTCTCCCACACTGACGGGCAAAGCCCACCGGCGCCGGTGGCGGCGAGGGCGTTCGGCGCGGGTCAACGGCTTCCAGTGGCGCGTCTCGCTGGTGAGGGGCGCAACGGCGGGCTCTAGCGGCGGAGTCGTGAGTGCCTGGTGTTAGCGTGTTGGGCTTCACGGTGCGGTCTCGTGCCTGTGGCGGCGGTGGCGGCTCGGTCTGGGCTCGGCCAGATCTGGCGGGCCGGCGGCCGCGGGCGGCGCGCAGTGCCTTGCCGGCGGGCATGGGCGCATCTACTGCGGGCATGTCACACGGAAGATGTTGCCTTCGTGCTCGTTCTGGTGCGGCCTGGCGCGACACCCCCTCTGGTCATCTCGAGGGTGGATCTTGGCCGTTCCGGCACTCTCCTAGTCAGACGGACGGTCAGGGCGGGCTCCTCCCGCTCCTGCTCTGGCGGCCGTGGATGGACGTTGCAGGGGGCAACGTAGGGGGAGGTAGGCAGGAGCGATGGGTGGCGAGGCCACCTGTCATTGGTAGGGGTAACGGTCGAGGTTTGCACCGCTCCTCCTCTCCCTTTCCCCGACCTGTTGCCTCCAGTTCTAGTTCTGGTGCGGTGGAGGCATGCCGGCCGTTGTCGGCTCCGGCTCGGTAGGGGTCTGCCGGTTGGTGGAGGCCCATCCCTCTTGATGGCCGATGGGGTGTCAGGATGTAGGGCGGCGGCTCTGTGGTTGGAGCTGCGGTGTTCGTGGGCGGTTCTAGTGGCTCGGGTGCGGACTAGCAACCCTGGTCATGTGGGCGGCGGGGTGGCCGGGGCTCGGCGATACGTGGTGGTGGTGCGGCAGGTTTCTCGTGACTCGTCGCCCCCTATACGGAGGTGGAGTATGTGCCGGGGAGAATTCCCTATCAGGCGGTGCTCAGACCGACGGTGGCGACATCCGCGGGCGTCATCCTCTTCCTGAAGATGCCATTGCAACCACTCCTGGTCCTCCGTTTGCTCCGGGTGAAAATCTTGATCCTTTGGATCGGGTGGTGGTGGCGCTCCGGAGTCGTACCCTTCCTGAAGGCACCGTCTTGGAGCTCATGTGCGTCGACGGTCAGCTTGTGTCCTCGCGGGGGCTAGTTCATGGTGGAGGGCTCTATCATCCCCGTAGTGGTTCCTATTGCTCATCTTCTGCTCGCTTGGGGTTGATGTTGCTGATCTTTAGTA
Source organism: Triticum aestivum (assembly GCF_018294505.1). NCBI lineage: Eukaryota > Viridiplantae > Streptophyta > Magnoliopsida > Poales > Poaceae > Triticum > Triticum aestivum. Next base: position 724,510,691 of record NC_057813.1, read on the forward strand.
CCTTTGTATCTTGTCTTGGGTATGTGCGTTGTGGTGTGGTGGTGTTTGCTGCTGAAATAAATGTAGCAGTAGTGCTGCCCAAATAAGCCGCGTTACTGATATAATTGCCACGACCCCGCCGCCAAGCTAGTTATAGCAGCACCGCCTTAATACAAAGAGCGCTACTGATATAGATCATAGCAGTAGCGCCTTCTCTCAATGCCCGCTGCTGCTAAGTTTACTACAAAAAATTAGTCCCACCTCGCTCAGTGAACAGGGTTTTTACCACCTTAAATATGTTACTTCTCAAACTATCACAACCACTTGGTCTTCACTGAACTCTATGTGTAGAATTTGTGGCCGCAATATGAGTCTTCTCCGGTTTCTAAACCGGCGAGGACTCATATTGACAATTCAGATTATACACAAAAAGATCATTGATGATCAATGTATTTTTTATGTATATTTTTACATGTTTACACATAGCAGTAGCGCGTTTTGGCTGAAAGGCGCTACTACTAGGTCGTTTAGCAGTAGCGCGTTTCTGTATAGTGCGCTACTGCTAAGCCATTCTATCTTCCCCAAATAGCCGCCCCTCACTCTCCTCTCTCCACTCACACTCACACACACTCGATCTCCCCCATCAATTGCCCCGCGCCCGCCCTCGCCCTCGCCGGCCGCCATCACCTACCCCTCCTCCCTCTGCGCCGCCGTCACCTCCTCCTCCTCCCTGGACTCGGTAATCCTTCACCGTCTGCCCTCCTCCCCGCCCCTCCTCCTAGATCCGTCCTCCCTCCACTCCCCCGTTCGCCGCCGGCCGGCCCCTCCTCGCTCCGCCTTCCTCCTCCCTCCTCTAGTCGCCCCTCCTTCTCCCTCCTCCCTCCTCCATCCACAACCCCTCCTCCCTGCTACAATTTGATTTAGTAGGCTAGTTCATATGCAACATTTTGATTTAGTTGATTTAGTAGGCTAGTTGATTTAGTTGATTTAGAACATTTTGATTTAGTTGATTTAGTAGGCTAGTTGATATGCAATATTTAGAGAGGGATATGACAGTTGATAGTTTTTAGTTGATATGATTTACTGATAGTAAAAATTTAGACATAATTGATAGTTTTTAGTTGATATAAGCCTCTGGTCATATATATAACACTTTGATATAGGATAGTTTATAGGGTTTTTGTGTTCCTCGGAGTAGTAGTTTTTTATGCTATATTGAAGTTTTGTGTACCATTGTTTTTGTTATATGTTCTTGTTATATGGCAGTTTTTGTTATATGTAATGTCTGTTGCTAACCTCATATCATCTTATATGTTAATTTTAGTTACTAAGCCTGAATATTCTGTTTTCCGATTAAGATCGATGCATTGAGAACTTTATGTTATTGTTTTCCTTTCCTATGAAGTGGATCGTTCATCTTTGCTCATATTTCTTTAGGAAAATGGCGCGACCACCACCACCACCATGTTTACTGTGCAAGTCAAGGTGCACCAGCAGCCTTGCAACTGGCAAGCTGTTCGGCATATACTTCCAGCCGAGTTTTCGTCATGCGGCGGTAAGAAATTATATGAAATGTAACAACTATTTTGCTTTTAGTGTTGGCATTAATGCATTGTGTCATTTTGCCTTTTTTACACAGATCGTCCCATGCAATGTGAGGTTGAAATTCAACAAGCTGACAGGAGACACTATGAACTTTGAGGCTCATGGGGGGCCCTACACTATGGAGGTCGAGAAAGGACACAATATGTCGCAGATTGGAGGAGATGGATGGGCCCGTTTCCTCACCCGCATGTGTGTTACTGGTGGTGAGTTGATTAGTTTCTCCTTCAGAGCAGAAAGACCCAAGTTGGCTGTCATTTATATCAACAAGGAGGAAGATGATGAAGATGATGAGGACCCACTCGATGAAGATGATGAGGACCCACTTTATGAAGTCATCATAGCTTAAAGAATGATGCTGAGCGAGGAGGTGTGCAACCTATGTGACATAATTCCGCCGCGTGATGACTATGTCGGGGTGCCATTTGTGACCTGCCTGACAAGTACCATGGTCATATATATATATATATATATATATATATATATATATATATATATATATATATATATATATATATATATAGGTAAAACTGTGTCTATCATAGCTTGCCACAGAACTAGTTAAGGCTTGCTAAACATTTAACAGTTTAAAAGTAAGTAAAAATATGAAATAAATAGGGGAGCCTCACTCTAATATAATAAGATGATCCAACGGTGTGATTGTAAAAATATGCATTTATGTGTCCTCAGCAAAAAAGACAAGCATTTCAGCTCGCTGCAGGATCAATATATATTGAAACATTTGTTCTTTTTGTCCAGGACACATACAGTCATATTTCTTCAATCCCTCCGTTGGATCATGTTATATTATAGGTGTGTTGGTTCAGTATTTTTTACAGAATTTTTGAGAACTTTTACACCGTCAAAAACCTTAACTAGTTATGTGACAAGCTATTGTAGAAAATCCTACTCCTATATATATATATATATATATATATATATATATATATATATATATATACAGATCTCGGTGCTTAAGGACGGCTTCAATGAAACAACCCACCATGTACTCCTACATGGCCTCTCATCGATACCTTTACCAAATCATGTTCAACACATCACTTTCATACTAACACGATCATTGCACTCTAGCCCATCACCCAGATGAACCAGACCTGACACGACTCTAAGCATAGCAGGCATAGCAAGGTAGGAACAACACACACATGGCTCAATCAACTCCTACACATGCTAGTGGGTTTCATCTAGTTACTGTGGCAATGACAGGTCATGCAGAGGAAATGGGTTCAACTACCGCAGCACACAGCAGTTTGAAACACGTTGTCTTAATGTAGTAAAAGAGAGCAGGAGCGAGAACATGGGATTGTATCGACATGATCAAATGGTTGGTTGCTTGCCTGATGGGTCAGTGCACTGGTATTGTTCTTCGTTGGGGTAATCACGATACTCCTCAGGGGCAGGACCTGCCGCAGAGAGCACCGATACACAAACATCACCAAACAATATGCAACAACATGATGCATGCATGAGACATGGCAAAATGAGTGTGTTGGGCTAATGCAACTAAGACCAGATGGGTTTGAATCATTTTGAACCAAAGATTCAAATTTCAAACTCATAAATGGCCCTTTAGAGTGCTCTATCTTGTTCTGCACTAAACATCAGGTTAGCTTGCTTAAACATGCATGAAACCAGTACAGATGGATAGATTGGATTTTTCTGATCATTTTTCATATATAACACTTTGCATTTGGAGCTACAGATTAACTTCTATGATTTTTTGAAGTTTGGGTTATTTTCTGGAATTTCCTGTGTAATAATAATTCCAGTAAATAAATTACTGCGTCAGGATGACGTCAGTGGTCAACGGAGCAGTCCAGGTCAAACCTGACTAGTGGGTCCCGTGTGTCAGTGTAATTAGTTTAACTAATTATTAGTTAATACTAATCCTAATTAATTAACAGGGCTAGGCCCCACCTGTCATTGACCCATGGGGGTCAAACTGGGCCCACCCGTGGTCAAACGAGGGGTCAGCGGGGTCAACTCGCCGGCGGCTAACGCGGCGGCGAGAGTGCTTTTGTGCGTTCCGGCGACTAAATGAGCGGCGGAGGGCATCTACGGGTAGCCGGGAGCAAGCCGCAGCTCTTGGTGGTGGTGGTTGAGCTCGGGGTGGCCGGAAACGTCGCCGGCGACGACCTTGGCGGTCGCCGGAGTTCGGGTGAGGTCGAACTCGAGGCTACGGGACACGGCGAGGCCCGTGGAGTGGTGCTACGGGTTCCTGCGGGTGCGGTGAGTGTGATGGACACGGTGGTGTGGCCGGTGATTGGCCGGAGACACGTCGGCGACGAGCTCGGCGGCGGTGCATGCGGTGAAGCTTCGTGCGCTCGCTGTGATGCACGAGAGCGAGAGAGGAAAGGGGGAGGAGGTAGCTTGGCTCATGGAGGTCTCGAAGAAGCAGACGGCGGGGTCGAGGACGAGCTGGTGCGGCGGCGACGGCGAAGGGGATCTCCGGCGATGGCGGATCGGACGAGGTCGGTGCAGTGGCTTCGGGGCACGCGAGCGCTCGGGGCTCGGCTAGCTCGAAGGAGAGGAGGGCGGCGGAGCTCCTGGACACGGTGGCGCGGCGCGGGGACGACGGAGAGCGCGACTACGACGACGGTGCGGCTGCGATGGCGTCAGCCATGGTGCGGGAGAGCGAGGGAGAGGAGCTGGGGGCGAATGGGTGTGTCCACGGGGTTCGGGGTGCGACGTGGAGTTCATCCAGGCCAGCAGGGCGGCGAGAGGAGGAAGCAGGGCGATGGGCAGCTGCATGGCGCGCGCTGGTGCCGCCGTCGAGCACCTGCCTGCCTGCCTGGCGAAGGCACGCAGCTCGCTGGAGCGGTTGCTGGGCTGGGCCGGCAGGTGGGCTTGCCAGGTGGGCGCCAGGTAAGCCTCTGCTCCTCTTTGATTTTTCCTTTTCTATTTTTCTGTAAGTTTGTGGACTTTCTAAAAATACCTAGGCAACTCTAAAAATCACCAAACTGCTTATGGCCACTAACTGGAATATATCCAGCTTGGAACATTTTAGTTTGGAAATATTTGAGCATTTGAAATATTTTATATAATTTAAATGCCCAAACTCAAATACTTATGATTTAATTCAAAGACCTTAGGATGACCTAGAAAATTGTGCACCACTTTTGGCAAAGGTTCTGAACCAAGACAAAAATTGTGGACATTTTAGAAGGGCATTTCAGGTTCATTGAAAATATTTTTAGTAAACCCTAGTTGGTTTCAGAGGGGCTGGGGGTTCTGTCATCCCCATTTCAAATTTTTGTTGAATGGAATAGACATGATGCAACACTCTAATGCATGACTAACTAGGGTGTGACAACTCACCCCACTCAAAAGAATCCCGTCCCGACTAGTCTGGTATGACCTAGACGAGCTAGTCATGTGTGCATCATGTTTAAATTCCATTTAAATTTGAAATGGGGATTTGTGAAACCCTCAGAATCATTTCTGGAAATGACCCAAATAAAAATTGCTCCAAATAGGTCCAAAAAAATGCTCATGTTGCTCTCTGAAAATATTGAACAGACATAAAAATCAAACCAATATTTTTAAGAGCCCATAAGTATTTATTTTGGGCATTTGGAATTAATGCATAATTATTTGCATTGGATATATATTGGTTATATATATAATATATGTCCAAAAATTATGCCATTTGTTGAGGAGCTCTGGAATAATACCACTTGTTCCTACAAAAATTGGCATAAGTAAATAAAATGGTTTAGTCTTTTTATTAAACCAAACAAATGTCAGAAAACAAAAACAGAAATAAAAGGGAGAAGAGACTTACCTGGCGCTTACCTCCCTGTGCAGCCCGTTCCTGTGCGGCCTGGCCGGCCCAGTTGGCCAGCCCAGCCCACCTGGCCTCCTCCTCTGTCGTCTTCCTTCCCCTCGCCCAAGCAGCTGCGTGCCCGCGCCACAGCCGCACGCGGCCACGCGCCCGGCCACCTCCTGCCTCCCTGCCTGCTCCGCGACTCCCTGGACGTCGCCACGACGCCCCGCACCTCTCTCCCTCTCTCTCATTCCTCCCCCTCCCCTGGTCTCTCTCCCGCGAGCACCACCGAACACGCCCGTCGCCGCCGCTCGCTGTTGCCGCGCCCACCGCCACGACCTCGCCTCTCCGACGAGTCCACGAGCATCTCCGCAACTTCCTCGTCCTCTCCACCGAGTCAAGCATCGCCGGACGCCCCATGGAGCCGTCGCCGTCACCTTCATCACCTCCGGCTGCCGTGGATCTCCGTCGCCGCTCGCCGCCGTCAGCGTCTCCCCTGAGGTCGTCGTCGTCTCTTCCGGTCCCCTGTGAGCCCCCCTGCGTCGGTTGCCCCTCCTCTCCTGCCTCCCCGTGCTCTGTAGCCCCCAGCCGCTCGAGCCCAAGCTCCGGCCGCCGCCGCGAGCTTCGCTCCGCCCTCCCAGCTCCTCCCACCTGCTCCACCAGATGCGCGAGAGCCCGGGCTACGCCCCGGTGCCCTCAGCCGCCGCCCCCGTGGCCTATAACACGGACGCCGCCGCGTCCTGAGGTCGCCACCGACGACCTCGCTGGCCTGACATGCGGGCCCTGTCGGCCAGGTGATTAGCTTAGGGCTAATCACCATCTAACTAACCCTGACACTGACAGTGGGCCCCTGCGCCCTAATCTTTTAATTAGATTAGTAAAACCCCCTTGTTTAACACTGTGTCACTGACGTGTGGACCCCACACGTCAGGTTTGACCCCAGTCAGCCGCAGTTGACCTGCTGACGTCATGCTTACTCAATGCTGACGCAGTTATCCATTTTCTGGATTTAAATTAAATCAGGAAATTCCAGAAAATGATCTAAACTTCAAAAATTCATAGAAATTCAACCGTAGCTCAGATTGAAATAATTTATATATGAAAAATTATCAGAAAAATGCAATCTTTCCATCTGTACCAGTTTCATGCATGACAAACCAACTTAAACCTGCTGTTTAGGTGAAAACATATAAATGGCATTTATAAAGAGTTAATTTGGAGTTGCATTTGAACTCTTGGTTCAAATGAACTTCAACCAAGTGATTGCTAGCTGCATTAGTTCAAACAGCATCACATCTACATCCCATGATCATGCAACATATTGTTGCATATGCTTGTGTATTGATTGCCGACACCGTTCCTTCTCGATAGGTCCTGCTCCGGAGACCGTTCCAGAGGCTGGGCATGTGGGCTTTAGGTAAGCGCCAGGTACTAACTCTCTCTCTCTTTTCCTGTTTTCTATTTTTCTACAGCTTTGTGGCTTTATTAAAAATACTAAATCAATCCCAAAAATCATGCAACTTCTCATGACCACTGTTAGAAATATATCCTACAGTAAACATTTCTGTTTGGGATTATTTGAGCATTTAAAATATTTTATAGTATTTAAATGCCCAAATGCAAATAAGTAATGATTTAATTCAAAAATCCAGAATGTCCTAAAAATATGTGCATCATTTTTGGCAGAGGTTTTTACCTTTACCAGAAATCATGAACATTTCCAGAGGGCATTTTGGGTTTATTGAAAAAGAATTTATTTTGACCCTAGTTGAATTCATTAGCTGCTAGGGTTTATCAGCCCCCATTTCAAGTTTCATAAAATTTAAACATGATGCATGGATGCTAAAGCAAAAACAAGCAAGGCCTGAACTGGGGATGTGACAACTCACCCCCACTAAACAAGAATCTCGACCCGAGATTCAAGCGTAGGGTAAGACGATGGGGAATGCAACCTAACACAATCTTCACGATCCAGGTTGCCCTTCATAAGAACATTGATTCGATCACCATCATTGTCTCGACGTCTTCCTCTGAGAATTCCAACTATCAAGACCAGAAGAGGAAAGGAAAACTCTAGAAGAATTGATCTTCTCGAAGACCGAACAACTCAGGATCAACTCATGGGATGAGACATAGCAGCATCCCCCCAGCTGAGACACGAGGCATACATCTATAAGGATGGAGTGGAACAGATGACAAGGGTTCACTAGGTAGGCAACAATTTCGCGCTTAAGAAGGTGGTGAACGGTTGTCAACATAGCGAGGAGTTGAGTTGCCATGATACCTTAACGAGACATCTTAGAGGAGGTGACTCGTGGAATCATCCCTTAAGTGGCAAAAAGAATTTCTTTTGATACATAGATCATTGGAACTCTCCTCGCCAGCCTGAGGCAATTTACGAACGATCGTTTGATAGAGTTCGGGAGAAAGACACACTCGGGCTATAATGGATGATGTGGATTACCTTGTTGAAGACAACGTAATGGATGAATTTGCTTACCACCGGAAATGGAAGGGACCCATGGTAGAATGGCACATTGGCGGTGCAAGCTGGGAACAAAATGCAAATGCTGGGAATGATTCTGGTAACTGGGGAAGAACCCAACAGTAGAGAGTGAATCCACTGTTTGAAAGGGTCATAGCATTGCCGAGGAAACTGAGAGCACTATGCAATTAATGCCGACGATCAAACCTAGCACTTGCGTGTGCTCTCAAGAACTTGAGCATTTCCATATTCATCAAGGTTTTACCAATATCCGTGTCAAGGATCCTGGCAACACAACTTACTACCATGATGGATAGTGATGGACGATGCAGATGCATAGGAAGATAACAGCTTCTCAGAGCTCACCTTAGCGAGGCCAAGGAATCAAAATCGATTGACCGAGAAACATTTAGCACTCCGCTTCTAATGTTCTCCTTGATGTTCTACATACCGCAGTCATAATTAAAGCATTAATGTGGCCATCAAGTATAAGTTAGACTTCGGAAGAGAAAGGATTTATAAGGAACACTTCTAGAAAAGTCACATGAAATCCTTATAGAGAAGATGGGCAAATTGCTCATTCAAGATACTACAATGATAGATCTTCCGGCTAGGTGTGTCGGCCAACATCAACCTTGTCGGGACCTACATCATAGATCTTGGAATAGTTCCAACCATCATATCTGTCTAAGATTCAGATCTGGTTGGTAACAAGACATTTTAGACAGCATGTCTGGAAAAGAAAATTTGCAACACAAACCGAAGAGATGACGTTGCGAGATTCTCAGGAAAATGAACTACGATAGCATGCTCCAAAACATGAGCTGGTTCTGCTACAAACCTGTGAACACGCTGTCCAAGACAAGCATGACCACGTAGTAATCTTATAATAAAAACACTACCGAGTTCAGGTGGGGAACCATCATCGAGGATATCGAAGTCCTTGTATAAGTCTTGCTCTTAAGAAGGAACTTCTTCTCCTTGAACAAATCAATCAGTGGCTTAGTGTGCTAGGAATACATATAGAATGAAGGTTGCAAGTCTCCAAACCACAGAATACTTTGCACGTATGCATGACTGATTTGGGGTGATTCCAGAGGAAGCAACATTGACTTTCTCGAATCCGCGGCGGCAACTTGCATCAAATGCACATGAATTAGAGGAAGTCACTTCTTCATCCGGGCATATGCTTCATGCACGGAACATGAAGATAATGCTTATAGAAGTTTCCAATACTAGCTGGATGTTCAACACGAATCATGGAGGGGATAAGGATGTTGTCGATGGGCTCAACAACAATTCATCTAGGTTTCCATATGAATGGAATTCCACAATTATATGAACAAGGTGATAGCACTGGTCAGACCAAAGGATGTAATGGTGTATGCCCGAGGGATCAACCACGAGTAAGACAATATTATGAATATCATTGGTTCTGACTTGATTTGACGATGGCCCATACGCAAATCAAAGATTTGGGTAAGATAATAGATCCAACAATTGACACGAGGATCAGTCAATGAAGATATCATCTTTCTTCAACACACACGCACAAGGATATCCCTTGGAATGAACTGAGTCGGACAAGCTTTTATCTTCCAACTCTCCAAGTTGTTGTTTAGCTTAACCAACTAGCTCAGGGTATCCAACACAGATTCTTGGAGTAAGGGTGGTTTACAAGAAAACCAACTTGATCACGAACTCAACATAGCGGTCAGGTGACGACCCGCTGACACTTCCGAGAAGATATCCGGAAAATCACGAACCACCGATATGTTATTAAGCTCGAGAACAATCTTGCTTTCCAGGGCAAGACGGTATGATCAAAGGAGCGAGGGATTGGCACAATCCTAACTCATTGATCGAAAGGTGCACCGAAAATAAGGACTAGGTAGCACGATCAGTCTTAGAATGATGATTCAAGAACCAACATGCTAAGAATGAAATTATTGTCCTTTAACTACCAAGCAACAAGGTTGCTAGGAGTATTGATTTCACACATCACGATTCACTTGTCGACATTCCGGTTGCAACAACACGGGAACCGAGAAATGAATAATGATGGAGAGAGTATCACTGTATCAAGAGTTCATAGGATGGTGTGCAATTCCCGTGATATTCTTGATATAAAGATGGTAATACTCCAAGGTGGAGCAGAGCAAAAGCTGGATTAGTATTTATTCTGCGGAGCACAACTACTTTGACCCAATCCTGGATATGGATGGGGTACTGGAGTTTGTTTCTCCTAGTCATTCTGGAATAGAATGGCTTGATGGACCACAAGAGTAATAGGCATCGATGAACGAATGCACACATACTCTTGACTATCAATTGATAGACGAGGGTCAGAAGACAACTAAAGAGGGACAACTCAAAGGAACATACGATTTTCTGAGTTGTGGATGCATGGTTTAGCATGTCGAACAAAGTTCAACATATTTCTTCCGGATAATCCATGCAGAAAGGTAGAACTGGCAGAGCCACAATATAGAATGGAGAACTCATCGAGGATATTCCTGGTGTGATCTTTTGATCCAACAAACTTCTGCCATAAAGTGGTTCATAGTATTTGGAAGAAGGAAATACCACGAACTTCGAGGACTATCGCAAAGGTTACTAATAACCTAAAGGGACGAGCAAACACTATCAACATGAAGTAAGTAGGGTGGATCTTGGGTCAAGAACCCAGGAATAGAATGCCTACTAACTAAGTGGCATCACGGGATGCTTTCGAGAATGATGGCCAGAATCATCACACTGGAACACAAAACATGGCTATATATATATATATATATATATATATATATATATATATATATATATATATATATATATATATATATATATATATATATATATATATATATATATATGGAAAATCCATCCTACCACCCGGTGGTAGTTACCCCACATGTCTCATATACTACCATATGGTACTATATATACTATTTTATGCTTTATTGATATGCTTTAGTATAGAGTCCGATTACATGCTTATTAGTGTAGAATCCAAAGAACTATTAATAGTGTAGATAATCCATATATACTTATTAGTATAATTTATGCTTAGTAGAAATGTGTAGTACTGTGTCTTTTAATAGTGTAGAATCTATACTTAGCAGAAATATATTTGCAAGAGTGTGTATGAGGCTACTTATTAATTGATATGTTCTTCCATTCAGAAATTGCCAAATAGCATATCTGTGAGTTGTGGTATCGAGCCTGACGAAGAAGGCTCAGCTAGAATACGCCTTACTGCGAGGGGCTTCATCACCACCTGTACTTACGGCGTGGACACGGACGGTCGCACACACTTAAACTCAGTTGGGTGGAAGAGATTCCTCGTTGGCAAGAATCTTCGTGTTGGACATGCCATCCTATCAGGAACACCCACCGCCCAGGCTTTAGGATGATGATCGTCGTTGATATCATCTAGAACTATATATGTGCGTGTGGTTGTATGACTACCTAGTACTGTTTATCATATATGCTATATTTATATGAGGATGCATGTTGACTATATATGAAATTCTTATCTAGTACTACCTAGTACCTATAATGTTTTATGATACTGCATGACTATATGGTATTGTGGTTAATTAATAATATTGTTATCTGGTATATGTGAAATTGCATTTTATTTAAACGGGGTAGGAAGCACGAAAAAATGATGAAAGATACAACAGTAGCGCGGGGATAGAAAAGCGCTACAGCTACTTAATAGTAGCGTGTTCTAGAAAAGCGCTGCTGATATAGTCAATAGTAGTAGCATGGGCAAAGACCGCGCTACTACTAACTGTTAGCTGTAGCGTTGTAGTAGTAGCACGGCTACCCGCGCTGCTGATAGCATCAAAACCCACGCTACTTCTAGGGTTTTCCCTAGTAGTGCCCCGCTATCTCAGTGACACCCTTGATCATGGTCTCGCTCTACACCGCACTTCTACACATTCTCCTACAACCTACTCAGATGCTGATTGGGCAGGATGTCCGGATACACGTCGCTCCACCTTAGGATTTTGCATGTACCTTGGAGATAATCTCGTCTCCTTGTCCTCTAGACAACAGATGATAGTTTCTCGATCTAGCGCAGAAGCCAAATACCGAGCCGTTGCTGCAGCCGTTGCAGAATCTTGCTGGGTTCGTCAGTTATTACAGGAACTTAACATGCCCGTCTCGACTGCTACTGTTGTATATTGTGACAATGTAAGTGCGGTCTACTTATCAGCAAACCCGGTACAACATCGTCGCACGAAACATATCGAGTTAGACATTCATTTCGTTCGGGGGAAGGTCGCTCCCGGCGCAGTTCGTGTTCTTCATGTTCCATCAGCCCTGCAATTTGCGGACATCTTCACCAAGGGTTTACCAACAGATCTTTTCTGCGATTTTCGGTCCAGTCTTCAGGTCACTTCCGTTCCCGGTTCAGACTGCGGGGGCCTGTTGGAGACCAATATAGCTACGACTTCAGGCCGACTTGGAGTACAAGTCCGGCTGCCTCCACATAGATAGTTTCCCTGCTTGGGACTCCTTTTGTAATTGTAAACTTCTATGCTATATATATGACAGGGGGGTGCGTCGAGGCAGGCAATCAAGCCGCCCGGTATTCTCAGATTTACAGCCTCAACCGGGAAGCGCCGGTGACGATGCGTGTATTCATTCAGTTGAAGTTCCTGACTTCGTTGGGTTCTTAAACCTAATCCAGCTCATAGTTTTGGATCCGTATTTAAAATCATGATATACTTAATTATATGCTAACAACGTTTTGAATTTCCCAAAATATATGGTCACCAGCGAGAAACAATGCACAAACATGCAATCGATGGATGGATGCCTTCTGGGGTGACGCCGATCCGTTTCCCACATATGCAAACTTTAGTCCCACACGGCCAAGTTGGGTATCCGGTGACATGCATAAAAGAGGGAGCGCGTGCGTCTGTGTAGCCGGGTCTGGTGGCGCGGGCTTGTCATCCGATGCTTAGGGGGGTAGGAGTCGGCAAGGCTGAGGCGAACAAGCGGGGTTGGGTCGGCTATCGGATTCAGTCGGGTACGTCATGGCGTATCGCAAGTTCCGCCCACTTGCAACTCCTTTTTAGATGAAAACGTTCACGTTCATGGTCTCAGATTTCTTCTAGTACAATATAACTCAGTGTATCACTTTTTCTTCCTTTCATTGTTTCAGCCATGTCCAATAGATCAAAACTAAATTATGCTATACCATAAACTAAATCATGCAATGTGGCCTATTATTTCCTTTTTGTTATATATAGATAATTTTTGTATTTTTCATGACCATTGGTTCATGGTTTTTTAGGGTAACCACCGGTCCATGGCTTTTTAGGGTAACCGCCAATTTATGTTTACAGGTATATCTTGGACACATTATTTATGTATTGATCTTCCAGAGTTGCACTAGTAGAAAACAAGGCATTTGTCCCGGTTGGTGAGGGCCTTTTGTCCCGGTTCTTGAACCGGGACTAAAGGGTCATTACTAATGCCTCCCCCTTTAGTCTCGGTTCTTACACGAACCGGGACAGATGGGCCTCCACGTGGCCACTGCGAGCAGCCCAGGCAAGGGGGCCTTTGGTCCCGGTTGGTGACATGAACCGGGACCAAAATGCTTCCACGTGTCAGTAGCTAGCTGGAGCTGATGTTTTTCTTTTTTCTTTTAAATAAAAAAGTGGATGGTTTAGGGGTTTTGGGGGTTAATTTTAGGTTGTTATTAGCTAGCTAATAGAGAGAAATGTCCTCTCTTATATCTTCGTCCTTGGTTTACCAACGCTACTGCTATGTTCATTTCACCCGCTGATATATAATAACTCATGCATGCTCGCATCATACATCATCATATATAATAACAAGTCCTAGTAATCATTCATCATCATACAACTTCTACTTGTTATTAATAACAAGTCATACGACCATCATCCTCATAGTCATCGAACCCAACCCTACATAATTGTTCTTAGCATATGATCATCAGTATCAGGTAGGACCTAAACACCCTTAAGGTAAAATAGCATAAAACAATATAGACCCTAACTCTCCATTATGAAGAATGGAGATCATCCTGTCATCCCATGCTTAAGGGGGTAGGAGTCGGCAAGGCTGAGGCGAACAAGCGGGGTTGGGTCGGCTATCGGATTCAGTCGGGTACGTCATGGCGTATCGCAAGTTCCGCCCACTTGCCACTCTTTTTTAGATGAAAACGTTCACATTCATCGTCTCAGATTTCTTCTAGTACAATATAACTTAATGCATCACCTTTTTTTCTTCCATTGTTTCAGCCATGTCCAATAGATCAAAACTAAATTATGCTATACCATAAACTAAATCATGCAATGTGTCCTACTATTTCCTTTCTGTTATATATAGATGATTTTTGTATTTTTCATGACCATTGGTTCATGGTTTTTTAGGGTAACCACCGGTCCATGGCTTTTTAGGGTAACCGCCAATTTATGTTTACCGGTATATCTTGGACACATTATTTATGTATTGATCTTCCAGAGTTGTGAGATTCTAAGTTGGGCAGCGCTACGTACCCGTCAGCCGGCGGATCTTACTAAAAGGTAGTGTTTATTATTGCAACAAAGGTAGTGTTGCAGAAATACTTTGCAACAAAGTTTATGTTGCAGAAATCTTTTGCGACGTAGTTGATGTTGCAGATTTTTTTTTTCATCACTATTTTTGGAACATGAGTGTTGTTGCGGGAAACAAAATGCAACACAGACAATGTTGCAAAAATATTTGTCATTTTTTCGTCTTCATTTTTGTGCAACATGGATGTTGTTGCGGAAGGCAATTTTGCAACACACATGATGTTGCAGAAAGAGAGACGCGAAGGTCATACGTACACACAGGGCCGGGCCAGCAAAATCCGGGGCCCTGTGCGAAACTGAAAAATTAGGGCCCCATCTCACTAGAAAAGAAAATGAACTTGCGTGGAGAAAGTCAACAGCGGCAGCGGCCTGAGTGCGAGACAAGTTTGTTGTGGTGAGCCAAGGCCATACGAGCCCCACCTTGCCGATCGATCCGACGAGGCTAAGAGCATCTCTAGCAGACACCGCATCCCACCGACCCACATTTCACGCTTGCACTTCGCGGAAAAACTGTTTTGCAGGACGGCGAACGGCCGCAGAGGCAGACCCCGCAAAGCCGACCTGTATCCTGTTTTACGGGGCGGCTTTGCGGGGTCTGCCTCTGCGCCCCCCCCCCCCCCCCCCCCCCGGGCCCGCAAAACGTAAATTTGCACCTCAATTTGCATTTCTTTGCATTTTCCACCACATTCCATACATAGGACATCACCAAATCTTTGCTAGAATAGTAAGACCAAAGAAACCAAGAACCATAATTATGCATTTTAGAAGATTTTTAACTTTCATAACTGCTCCCACTAGTTAAAGCAATATCTTCTCCATGCACTCACTGTTGATATGCGGATTCTTGATCTTGCATTCTTCATTCTTCTTCTTTGGTTCTAAGAAAGAAGTAGACGTTGCTTTCCCTCTAGTTGCACATGCATGCACTTCATTTCCTTCGATTGCATTAAGGAGTGCACGAACGTCTATCAGTTTACTTTCTACCAGTAAATCAATATATTCGCCTTCCCAAAACCAAAATGAGCATCCATCTTCCTACACGCATGATGATGTTCGAAATAATCTAACATAATGAGCTATCGAAATGAACCGAATGAAAACATCACGTGCCCCATCGTTTTCACACTTGAAGAACACCCATCCGGGGTGCTTCGCCATGCCCGAAGTCAGCCGTAGCGCTGTCCGTGCGCATCGGCGAGCCACAGAGCCTCTGCGCGAGGGCCGAGCCCGGCGGACGGCCGGCCGAATCCATGCCGGCAAACCGGTGGCGGCGGCGACAAGCCGAACCCGCACCTGCATGCGGCGATGCGCCTTTGATGGGGCTAAGTGAGGAGCTCCCCGACCATTCCATCGCTTGGCGCAACCGCCGACTACCGGGAAAGCCAAATCCGGCCACCCGCGATGAAGGGTCGCAGATCCACCTGTTCCCAGCCCGTCGACGTAGGAGGAGGGGGCGGGGAGGGGGGGGGGGTTTGGATGGGCTTCGGAGGCCGCCGGCGTAGCCCTCCGCCGACGGTTGCCGGAGAAGCAGAGACGAACGTGGACGGCGGCGACAGGGCAGCGCCATGGCTTCCTCGTCTATGGGCCCATACTCTCCTTGGTTACCCCTCTCCTTACCGCTCCACCGCCAACTTCGAAAAAATCCCAACTTGACGAATCCTCCACCTCACGGCCGCCAGGATCCTCGTCTGTGTTCCTCCGGTGACGGCGTGCTACCTCCTGTCGTGGCTTCGAGACGCCACCGCGAAGCGCTCATTTTTTAGGGCCGCCCAAGCTGGTCTGGTGGGCCGAAGATGATGGCCCAGTTTAGGAATAAACTAACTGCAGCGCCGCTTTGTTCCTATGTTTAGTACCACACTGCTCGGCTAAGAAGGAACCACGCGACTTAAATAGGCCGGTGCTCAGCACTCCATTGCCGAGGACGCAAAGCTCATTCCTTGGCTCTGCCGAGGCAAAGAGCTTTCGCTACTTACTTCTGGCCGGGCCTGTCCTGTCGGCCTGTTACCCTTGGTCACCCTCGCTGTGTGTTGGGGGTTAGAAGTACGGTGTGATGTCAGTCTTTTTTATCTAATATTTTGCTATTTTAATTTTTTCCCTCTCTTGTTCTAATTTGTTTGTCTTTTTTCCTAATATCTTGCTATTTATATATTCGGGGGTTACAAGTACGGTGTAATGTCAGACCTTTTTAAAATATTTTGCTATTTTAATTTTTTTTCCTATTTTGTTCTAAAATGTTCCAGCCTTTTTTTCCTATTATTTTGCTATTTATATATTCCTAGCAGTCTCTGTGTGTGCGGGGGGTCAATAGTACGGTGTGATGTTGGTCTTTTTTTCCTAATATTTTGCTACTTCAATTTCTTTTCTCGTTTGTTCTACTATGTTAGTATTTTTTCTGATATTTTGCTATTTATATTTTTATCCTTTTCGTAATATATTCCTATTTATATTTTTTCCTGATATTTTGCTATTTCATATTTTTAGTTTTTTTTACTCCCTCCGTTTCTAAATATAAATCCTTTTAGAGATCTCAATATGAATTACATACGGATATATACAGACTTATTTAGAGTGTAAATTCATTCATTTGGCTACGTGTAGTCCATATTGAAATCTCTTAATAACCTATATTTATGAATAGAGGGAGTAATATTTTATTATACATATATATATATTTCCTTTTTCTTTCCTAATATTTTGCTATTTTAATTTCGTTTCCTATTTTGTTCTAACATTTTGCTATCTTATAGTCTTCTTTTCTTTTTTGTTCTAATATTTTGCTATTTTGGTGCTCTACTTTTTTCCCTAACACGGCTCAAAGGAAGGTAATGTCCTCTAACTCTCGTCTAAATATTTTTTCCCTCTCTTGTTCTAATGTGTTTGTCTTTTTTCCTAATATCTTGCTATTTATATATTCGGGGGTTACAAGTACGGTGTAATGTCAGACTTTTTTTAAAATATTTTGCTATTTTAAATTTTTTTCCTATTTTGTTCTAAAATGTGCCAGCCTTTTTTCCTATTATTTTGCTATTTATATATTCCTAGCAGTCTCTGTGTGTGCGGGGGGTCAATAGTACGGTGTGATGTCGGTCTTTTTTTCCTAATATTTTGCTACTTCAATTTCTTTTCTCGTTTGTTCTACTATGTTAGTATTTTTTCTGATATTTTGCTATTTATATTTTTATCCTTTTCCTAATATATTCCTATTTAGATTTTTTTCCTGATATTTTGCTATTTCATATTTTTAGTTTTTTTTACTCCCTTCGTTTCTAAATATAAATCCTTTTAGAGATCTCAATATGAATTACATACGGATATATACAGACTTATTTAGAGTGTAAATTCATTCATTTGGCTACGTGTAGTCCATATTGAAATCTCTTAATAACCTATATTTATGAATAGAGGGAGTAATATTTTATTATACATATATATATTTCCTTTTTCTTTCGTAATATTTTGCTATTTTAAATTCGTTTCCTATTTTGTTCTAACATTTTGCTATCTTATAGTCTTCTTTTCTTTTTTGTTCTAATATTTTGCTATTTTGGTGCTCTACTTTTTTCCCTAACACGGCTCAAAGGAAGGTAATGTCCTCTAACTCTCGTCTAAATATTTTTTCCTTTTATTAGTCTTTTTGCTATTTTCTTCTAATATTTCCCTATTTTACCACTCTGTTTTTTCGCTTTCCGAGGCTCAAAGGAAGCCGATGTCCTCTAATATTTGTGGACGCTACCGTGAACTCCTCGCGCGTCTCCTCCAAATAGTTTGCCTTTCTTTATTTGTATTTTTCCTCTTTCCTTCAATTTTTTCCTCTTTCCTTCTATTTTTTTCTCAGAGGAAGCCGATTTCCTCTAACTCTACTCTAACTAGCTGGGTGCCCCGTGCATTTGTGTAGCTAGAATTCCTATATTTTCTTTTTTGGGTAGTTTCTTATCTATCTTTGTGCACTTCATCCACTGGTATATAACTATTTATATACAAGCATATCTACAAATGTTTGTCTGCATAAAACAAAATTAAGTTTTGTTACATATATTTTTGTAACCTCATAAAATTGTTGGTAAAGATTTGGTTGTGTGAAAACGAAGATTCAAAAGAACCATGACACGTGTCTCGCCATGCCTAACTAAAAGGATGTGGATGGCGCCTAAGGGGTGTTATCGTTGTCTTGATCTCACCACTCGTCGTATTATTATTTCTCGCCATGTCGTTTTCAATGAGTCCACTTTTCAATATGAACCAGCACCATCCCCTTCTCCACCCCGTTGCACTGAATTTTTTTACCCACCCATTAACCCACCCACTATGCCCCAATCTTCTCCACCTACACCCGTTATGCATACACCCCCTAGCCCCCACTCACCAACGTCGGACGCCCTCCCTCCTCCACGCCTCTTACCACACACACGGCGGCTACCCTCTCCCGCCACGCCAGCTACTCCTCCTGCAACAACTTCCCCACTGGCTCCACAATCGCCACCTCCAGTACCTCTTCACCGCACACGCGCCACTACCGGTCGCCTTCCACCACCTATTGATCGTTTAAACCTTTCCGCTATGGCCTCTTCTCCTCTTCCTCATAACTATCTCATAGCCCTTCGCGACCCCAATTGGTGCCAAGCCATGTAGGAGGAGTTCGATGCTCTACACTCAATAAAACGTGGGTCTTGGTTCCACCACCATCTGGCGCAAATATTGTGAGTGGCAAGTGGATCTTCCATCATAAATACAATGCCGATGGCTCTCTCTCACGTCACAAAGCTCGATGGGCTGTTCATGGCTTCTCTCAACAATCGGGGGTCGATTTTGATGAAACATTCAGCCATGTCGTCAAGCCAGCCACCTTCGTATCATTCTTTCTCTAGCCATCTCACAATCTTGGCCTATCCACCAACTTGATGTCAAAAATGCCTTACTTCATGGTCATCTTAATGAGGTAGTCTACAGCCAGCAACCATCTGGCTTCATTGATCCTCGGCATCCTACTCACGTGTGTCGTCTCCTCAAATCCTTATATGGGCTCAAACAAGCTCCTTGTGCCTGGTTCCAACGCTTTGCATCCTTTGCTCGTTCTCTTGGGTTCACTGAATCTAATTCTAATGCTTCTCTCTTCATCTTTTATCAAGGTTCTTCCACAACTTATCTTCTTCTCTATGTAGATGATATTATTCTCACTGCATCTTCCTTATTTTTCCTTACCACCATCACTAATTCCATGGATCATGAGTTTGCCATGAAGGATCTCGGACCTCTTCATCACTTTCTCGGTATCTCTGTCACTCGTTCGTCTTCTGGTATCCATCTTTCTCAACAACAATATATTCTTGACATCTTATCTCGTGCTGGCATGCGCGATTGTCACCCCGTTACTACCCCTATTGATAATAACGTCAAACTACCATCCTCTACCGGACCTCCAGATTTGGTTCCCTCTCTCTATCGTAGCCTCGCTGGTGCCCTCCAATATTTCACTCTCACTCACCCCAACATTGCTTATGTTGTTCAGCAAGTCTGTCTGCATGTGCATGACCCTCGTGAACCTCACTTCTCTCTCATTAAACGCATCCCCCGCTATCTCAATGGCACCCTTGATCATGATCTCTATCTACACCGCACTTCTACACATTCTCTTACAGCCTACTCAGATGCCAATTGGGCTGCATGTCCGGATACATGTCGCTCCACCTTCCAATTTTGCATGTACCTTGGAGATAATCTTGTCTCCTGGTCCTCTAGACGACAGGCGACAGTTTCTCGATCTAGTGTAGAAGCCGAATACCGAGTCATTGCTGCAGCCGTTGCAGAGCCTTGTTGGGTTGGTCAGTTATTACAGGAACTTAACAGGCCCGTCTCGACCGCTACTGTTGTATATTGTGACAATGTGAGTGCGGTCTACTTGTCAGCAAACACGGTACAACATCATCGCACGAAACATATCGAGTTATACATTCATTTCGTTCAGGAGAAGGTCGCTCTCGGCACAGTTCGTGTTCTTCATGTTCCGTCAGCCCTGCAATTTGCGGACATCTTCACCAAGGGTTTACCAACAACTCTTTTCCGCGATTTTCGGTCCAGTCTTCAGGTCACTTCCGTTCCCGATTCAGACTGCAGGGGCATGTTGGAGACCAATATAGCTACGACTTCAGGCCGACTTGGAGTACAAGTCCGGCTGCCTCCACATAGATAGTTTCTCTGCATGGGACTCCTTTTGTAATTGTAAACTTCTATGCTATATATATGACAGGGGGGGTGTGCCGAGGCAGGCAATCAAGCTGCCCGGTATTCTCAGATTTACAGCCTCAACCGGGAAGCACCAGTGACGATATGTGTATTCGTTCAGTTGAAGTTCCTGACTTCGTTGGGTTCTTAAACCTAATCCAGCTCATACTTTTGGATCCGTATTTTAAATCATGATATATTTATATGCTAACAAAGTTTTGAAATTCCCAAAATATATGGTCACAACGAGAAACAATGCATGTATTAATGTATACAAACGTGCAATCGATCGGTGGATGGATGGATGCCTTCTGGGGTGACGCCGATCCGTTTCCCACGCATGCAAACTTTAGTCCCACACGGCCAATTTGGGTATCCCGTGACATGCATAAAAGAGGGAGCGCGTGCGTCTGTGTAGCCGGCGCGGGGGGCCGGCGCGGGGGGGTAGGAGTCGGCAAGGCTGAGGCGAACAAGCGTAATAGGCAGGGCAACGTATCCCGCCGGCGTCCGAATTGAAACGGGATCGGTCGGTCCCTTACCTGCGAATTCCGCCCACTTGCAACTCCTTTTTAGATGAAAACGTTCACGTCCATGGTCTCAGATTTCTTCTAGTACAATATAACTCAGTGTATCACTTTTTTTCTTTCATTGTTTCAGCCATGTCCAATAGATCAAAACTAAATTATGCTATACCATAAACTAAATCATGCAGTGTGGCCTATTATTTCCTTTTTGTTATATATAGATAATTTTTGTATTTTTCATGACCATTGATTCATGGTTTTTAGGGTAACCACCGGTCCATGGCTTTTTAGGGTAACCGTCTATTTATGTTTACCGGTCTATCTTGGACACATTATTTATTTATTGATCTTCAAGAGTTATGAGATTCTAAGTTGAGCCATGCTACCTGTTGGCCGGTGGATCTTACAAAAAGATCCGTCGCCTCGGCAACCATCGGATCGGTTGTACAACTATCTAACATCCAACGCTGTTCTTATTATTGCAACAAGGGTAGTGTTGCAGAAATACTTTGCAACAAAGTTTATGTTGCAGAAATCTTTTGCGACGTAGTTGATGTTGCAGCTTTTTTTCATCACTATTTTTGGAACACGAATGTTGTTGCGGGAAACAAAATGCAACACAGACAATGTTGCAAAAATATTTGTCATTTTTTCGTCTTCATTTTTATGCAACATGGATGCTGTTGCTGAAGGCAATTTTGCAACACACATGATGTTGCAGAAAAAGAGACGCGAAGGACATACGTACACACAAGGCCGGGCTAGCAAAATCCGGGTCCCTGTACAAAACTGAATAATAGGGCCCCATCTCACTAGAAAGGAAAATGAACTTTGTGTGGAGAAAGTCAACAGCGGCAGCGGCTTGAGTGCGAGACGAGTTTGTTGTGGTGAGCCAAGACGATGCGAGCTCCAGCTTGCTGATCGATCCGACGAGGCTAAGAGCATCTCTAGCAAACAACGCATCCCGCCGACCCGCATTTCACGCTTGCACTTCACGGAAAAATTGTTTTGCAGGACGGCGCGAACGGCCGCAGAGGCAGACCCCGCAAAGCCGACCTGTATCCTGTTTTACGGGTCGGCTTTGTGGGGTCTGCCTCTTCAGCCCCCAACCCCACCTCCCCCCTCCCCTGGGCCCGCAAAATATAAATTTGCACCTCAATTTGCATTTCTTTGCATTTTCAACCACATTGCATACACAGGGCATCACCAAATCTTTGCCAGAATAGCAAGACCAAAGAAACCAAGAACCACAAGTATGCATTTTAGAAGATTTTTAACTTTCATAACTGCTCCCACTAGTTGAAGCAATATCTTATCCATGCACTCACTGTTGATCTGCGGATTCTTGATCTTGCATTCTTCATTCTTCTTCTTTAGTTCTAAGAAAGAAGTAGACGTTGCTTCCCCTCTAGTTGCACATGCATGCACTTCATTGCCTTCGATTGCATTAAGGAGTGCATGAACATTTATCAGTTTTCTTTCTACCAATAAATCAATATATTCGCCTTCCCAAAACCAAAATGAGCATCCATCTTCCTAGACGCCAGATGATGTTCGAAATGATCTAACATAATGAGCTATCGAAATGAGCCGAATGAAAATAGCACATACCCCGTCGTTTTCGCATTTGAAGAACACCCATCTGGGGTGCTTCAGCATGCCCGAAGTCAGCCGTAGCACTGTCCGTGCGCAGTCGTCGCACTGTATGAGCGGCATCGGCGAGCCACAGAGCCTCTGCGCGAGGGCCGAGCCCGGCAGACGACCGGCCGAATCCATGCCGGCGAACCGTCGGCGGCGGCGACAAGCCGAACCCGCATGCACCTGCATGCGGCGATGCACCTTTGATGGGGCTGCTGATGTGCTCCCCGACCATTCCATTGCTTGGTGCAGCCGTCGGCGGCCGGGAAAGCCAAATCCGGCGACCCGCGATGAAGGGCCGTAGATCCACCTGTTCCCGGCCCGCCGCAGACGGCGATACTACTAGTATAAAATATGCCACCATGCCTGGTCCGGTCATGCGTCCGGAAAACAATTTACTCGCACGAGTCGAGATTAATTAGCTCTTGCTCCCGCGCGCCCTTTTCCGCTCCCCGCACCCTCCGCCACCATTGCCCCCCCTCCGCAAGCTCCAGTTCCTCCTCCCCGGCCGTTCCTCGCCGCCATGGACGCCCCCGTGCTGTCCCCCGTCACCGTCGAGGTCGCGCATGCTCCTTCCTCTCGGGCGGATCTCGTCGCCGGACATGTTGCCCCCGCCGCCGTCGCCTAAGCACACGCCGCGCCGGCCCGCAAGCGGCAGGGCAACGTGGTCGTGCAGGGCGGGAATCCAGCTGCCCCCGCCGCGACGGCTCGCGCTCCGGGCGCCAACGCCGCAGTGTGATCCCGGCCGGCGGCGGAGAATGCCGGCAATACCGCGGGCGTAATGCGGAGGAAGGTTCCGACTAAAAGGAAGCCTCCTTCTTCACCACTCACTCCATCCCCCCGCAAGGAGGTGCTCCGGCGATGCCGTTCAACGGTGCCGCTCCCCCCGCTAGTGAGGTGTTCGACGAAATGGCTGCAAGGTATGCCTCTTCGGTCTAGCGATTCCTTTTCATTTTCGCCATTAGTGTCGATAGCTCATGACTTGTTATCGTTTGCTATAGCGGTGGTTCGAACAATGCAACCGAGTTTGTGAACTTGTTGGACACGAACGCTGTTGACATTGATCAAGCCCCTTTCGAACCATTCGACTACAATTTGCCAACCTGTTTATGTCGTTTGAATTTGAACTATTTGCCAAACCCTATGTCAAATGCGAGTTTTGCAGTTTTTCTGTTTGCGGGTCTTCGCTGTAGTGCCCGAGCAGAACCCGCAGAAGCCGACCCGTAAAAAAACATATTCCTCGAATATACTTTTTTACGGATCCGTTTGGAGGGTCTGCATCTGTGCCAAATATGCTTTTTTACGGGTCCGTTTGGAGGGTCTGCATATGTGCCAGCCCGCGCCGGCCCGTAAAAATGGTTTTGCGTAAACTGCAAACGAGTTTTGTGAGCCGGCAGGATACGGGGTCTGCTAGAGTTGCTCTTAGCTCTTGCTCCCGCGGCAGCAGCACAAGTAAGAAAGGCGTTGATTGATTCACAAATTTGGAGCGTGATCACATAGAGAGGCATGGCGGCCTGAATGATTTGCCCTGGCAGACGGTCACCCCCAGAAGAAAACACTACACACCCACACACATGCAACGGTTCGATGGATGCATCTGCCCTCTGCGGGACCCGTCGCCGATCCATGTCGGCTGCGCCACTAGCCTAGTAGTACTAGCGTTTTGAGTTATTTCCGTGCTTCGAAGGTGCAGATACTTACTGATCAATTTTTAGTCCCACACCGGTAATTCTGATCTTTGGCGACACGCTTAAAAGGAGATGCTCGCGCATCTGTGTCGCCGGGCCTAGTGGCACAGGCCTGTCACCCCACGCTTTGGGGGGCAAAGAGTCGGCAAGGGCCGGGGCGATGCACTTTCCTCGGTGACGGGCCGGGCCGGAGTTCTCGGTGTCGGATTCAGGCGGGGGCACTCCATGGCGTCTCTGACCCTTAATAAAATTACTCGAGAAGGGCCACTCTTTTTCTTTTTCGAGTGGGCCACATGCAAGTTCACTCCAAAAGTAATAAATTCAGTGATGGATCGAAGGGCACTCTAAAATACATTAGAGATGGAACAACTTGTAAATGAAAAGAGCATCAACACACGCACATTCAAACTAGAAGACATCGGCGCCATGTACCAAAGATCCCATCGATTTTACAAAGTTAGCCAAATCAAAAGCTGCATTTACCATTGTGTTCATCACGATGCGATCTTCGAAATTACACCCCATATATATATCGACATGTTCCAATGAATATTTTCAAGAATCGACTTTTACCATGAAATCAAGTTTCCGGTATGAACATGGTTTTCTAGGACATATCAATAAAGTTGAGAATTATTTGGAATATGGATAAAACTCGATCTCATATGATTTCATGTTTGCCTTTCTTAAGGACTTTTATCGATCGATATTTTTAAAAGCAAGTGTTTAATATAAACCTACCTTTTCTCTCACAAATAGGTAGGCTAACCAGGTGTTTGATCTTATGTTATGAATTCTATGAGTGAAAAACAAGTTGCAGCTATATTATTGTTTGCACAATATTTTCAAAAAACTACTTTTACCATGAAAATCAAGTTTCCGGTATCAATAAAGTTGAGAATTGTTTTGAATATGTATAAAAATCAATCTCATATGATTTTTTTGCATTTCGTAATGTTTCTCGTCATGAGACCTTCAAAACTAGATCCACATGCACTTGGCTCGATTAATATTTTTAAAAGCAAGTGTTTAAGATAAATCTACTTTTCTCTCATAAATAGAACTGTAACCAGGTGTTTGACCGTATGTTATGCATTCTATTTCTGTTTGCACATTATTAAGGGATCTCACCGGTATTTTTGGAAAGAAAATTAATGTGACAATAAATAACCTGCAACACAAACTTATATTTTCATCATATAAATTTTCTTCGAATAAGTATTGTACTCTTTATAAACACAAAAGGAATTTAAATGATATACAAGAACCCTAGCTATAGCTGCCACTAGTCCCTGCTCTCTCCTCCCTTCTCCCTTCCATCTACGCTGCCACCAGAGGGCAGCGGGCAAAGCCTGGGCGGGGCGTATCTCGCGGTTACTATTTGGGTGAAGTCTCACCGGGTGATGCGGGGGTGACAGTGGTGCGTGGCATTCGCTGGAGTTGGGGCGCCTGTTGGACCATGGCATGGCCCATGTCTGGAGGCGTTGCGATTGTGGGTGCCACGGTGGCTGCCTCTTACCGGTGTGGTACTCTAGGTGGTTGCGGCTACGCTGAGGCTGTGCGGATCTGGCCTGGTCAGATGTTTGGGAGCATTATCCAGAGGTGATCTATCGATGATGGCTTGAGGCAGAAGGCATGTATGTGCAACAGTGGCAGTCGATTTTATGGCTGGTTTTGGCGTTCTCTAGTGGTGAAACCTCGATGGTTACAATCCCATGTACCGGTACACGAGCGGCAGCATCGACCTACTACATCCTAATATAGGGTTCTCTAATCTAGCGCACATATGATGGCATGGTCCTATGCTACTAGGTGATTGTCGCGACAAGATGGGATATCTTAGATCTTCATATCTGACAACAACATCGAGTATTACTTCTTAATTGAGTCTACCTTCATGGAGGAGAACGATGGAGCATGAAGATGATGTGGGATTTCCGGAGTATCCCAATTTGAAATTTTGGGGGTTATAGCGACCTTCGTTGTGTCTGGGCCTTTGGTGGCGATCGACACTTCTCACGGCTCGACTGCCTACTTGTTCTAGCAGGATATTCACTTTTGTGGTATCTCAAATAAAGATTGTGTTATGTACATAGTTACCGGGATCACGGAAAGTGGTGGTGAAAGCAAAAAAAATTCCAGCTCTCTCCTTTTTACTAATGTTAATCCTTCATGTATGAAGAAACTTTGGTCTCCTACTGGATGTGCAGGACCAAATACTTCTGTAAGAAAATTAATCAATACCGTGGTCACTGAACCAATTTGGTGCAACTTCCCTTTTGAGAAAATATTCATTTGGCACGCCATAGGAGAACATGGCGTTTGGTACAAGTGTGAGTGGTAGTACCAATGGTTGTACTAGGGGCTGCCACCTCCACCTCGTCAATACGAACAACTTTTGTGAAGGCGTAGACGAAAAAAGGGCAATCAGAGAGAAAGCCAGAGAGGAAATGTCAACATCCGAAGAAAGAAAAAGGGATCCGAGCGAGAAGAACATCACTTACATCCATTCAGGCCTTCTTCGATCTTCACCCCCTCCTTCCATTCAACGAGAACACCACCATAGAGAGAGTAATTCCAATTTGCAAGATTAGGGTTTGTAACTCTATTCGCACGTATTCAGTGATTGAGATCGAATAGACCATTCATACTATTGTAATAATTTACGATATTATCTACGATTCCTCTTCATCCAATCTCTGTGTCTATTGATTATTTCCCTCTCATCCATGAGTAATCCTGTAGGCGCGGGAGAAATAGGGAATTAGTGAGATTTTGCCCATTCTATATGTATTTATTTTGGGAGTAAATGGATCATAAGTCCTAAAACTATGTGAAGTGCACCAAGTTAATCCAATTCTATAAAATTGCATATTTGAGTCCTAAAACTACTCAAGTTGTTCATTGGAGGTCGTACACTTCCCTAATTAGCCTTGGTCTGAACACATGCCTATTTGACCACCACCACGTAGGGAACATTTCGTACATGCCCCCCCCCCCCCCCTATATTCTATCTTCTAATTATCTGGCCCCTAGATAGAAGCACGAGCATCTGTCCAACTTCCAGCAAGATTTCCTTAGGTGAATTACAAGAGTGAAGAACACATAATTGGAAGAGAGCACATTTTAATGGATTTTTAAATGCAAAATATTGCCTACATGGTGGTGGTCAACCCGCCATGCATGCAGGTCAAAGTTGACAAGGGATTTATAGGACCTCCGGTGAATGACTTAAATAGTTTTAGAACTCAAATATGCAATTTTATAGTTTTAGGACTAACTTGACACACATTCAATAGTTTCATGACTTATGATGCAATTGACTCTTTGATACTAGTTCTATGATTGACTATTAAATTTATCTATGGTGAGAGCAATGTTTTCAAATATAAGGGTCCCGCAACATGATCCAAAGACCTACACAGATAACACATATTGTCTAGCGAATCCGTAATCTCCAGGTGACAGGTGTTGGTACAAAGAGGAGAGAAGTCATTATGAGGGTAACTGGAATCCACGGCAGTTAAAGCATTGGTACGGTTTCAAAGCCGTAATGCAGAAATAGTCTTGATTGCTTTGAGTTCCGCGGCCAGTTAGAATCTTCCCATCTGAGACAGTCGGTTCCCACATTGAGATCCTAGCAAACTCGAGTAATACAGAGAAAGGGATTGCCACCAGGGAGGCCCACATCGACATACGACCCGGCTAAACACCCAAGCCCATCAAGATCAGACACCATAGGGTGGCCTAGCAAGGTCACCTTGCAATCGAAATCAAGCATCTTTCCTCCAGTAGGGCAAGGATATCCACAATTTCCTGTAGAAGGAAGATATGAATCCTATACTACTAAATACACATATAACTAATAGGGAGAGGTTGCCATGCAAGGGACACCATGATCGATGTCGAGTCGGGGTGCTGGTATCAAGGTAGAAGTATGTGGAGCCGCGGGCACAAGGAAGTGCCGACGAGTCGGGGACGTAGTGGTGTTCCAGAAACAAAATGGTGACGTGATCAAGGTAGTCGTCAAGGTGCTAAAGACGATGTTGTTGATGCCATTGTAGACAAGGGTGCAAATTGTTTTTCACTCATAGAATTTGACCCAACACGTCAGTTGATCAGACTGCACAACACGCGTCAAAGGGCGGGACGTTACAACAGCAACCGGACGTGTTTACGCACTTATCCAGGAAAGCTGATCTGAAAGCCTACAAGCAAGTGGATGGGATGCAACGTGCACGAGCAGCTAGTAAGCCACGAAACTTGCACGGCCGGCCAACATGCACACAGTCTGCATAGAATGCGGCCATGCGACCAGTATCGATGATGGGCCAGCGCGGGATGCGTTTGTGTGTCGTGGGCCACTCGGCCAACACCACAACCAGCGCAGGAGTGCGCGAGTAATCGACGTACGAGCGCACCTGACAAATGGCATGCGCAAAGCCTGAGGCACCGTGTGGCAACCGATCCCGTCCGAGCCGATGAAGACGATGATGAAATAGATGCAGGCGACGTAAACAGATCTATAGATCCAAAAATGACAAAAAAAAAAACACTGATCAAATAACTGACGAGAGATGAAAAAAAACTAATCAATAAATCAAGAAAAATACTCTTTAAAACAGCCGATCAACCTGATTAATCGGTTGCACAGTCCCCGGTGGAGATCAGGGAGATCGACCTCCTGAGGCAGCACGGAAATGATGATGAGTTAGGTGTAGGATCTTGCGACAGATACTATGTAAGAGTATTAGAGAGAGGATCATTCTTGTATTGTTGAATCTTCTGGGCGAATATATATTGCGTACTACATGTCTTGAGAGACAAAAGGAGCTTAGAGCATCTTGAGCCGGAGTTGACAAATCCGAATCCTCAATAATCCGCGGACGCGCCCAGGCATGTCCACAGACACTAACCGGGCAGGCCTCAGATTTACCTTCTCACAACCGGACACCTCAATTATCAATACCTCAAATCTATACAAACTGATGCAACTACGGCTACAACATCACTAACATGCCGTCGGACTACCAAAAGTTGGCATGTTTGGTTATGGTAGAGAAGACCATCCACGGCTGCCCTTGCCCTTCCCCGCGCCCTTGCCGTCCTTCTCGCGGAAGTACCGGTCGAAGATGCAGTAGGGATCGAGCCGAATCTACACGTCGTCGAAGCTGTCCTCACAATCGTTGTCATCCTTCTCCTCCTCTGGCGGCAGTCCGACCATGGCACGGACCGCCTGATTCTGCTCTCGGGAGAGGGCGTGTGTGTTCCTCTACTGTCGCTTCTTCACAATGCACGTGCAGATGGATTCCTCCTCTGGAACCGCCCGTGCTGCCGAATCCGCTGCGCCCGGGTGTCCCATATCCGCCCCGTATTTGGGTTGGATATGAGGAGGTGCAGGTCAGCTCGGATGTTTGAGGCCCGTTTAAGACACCCGTCTAGGTTAATTTTTCATGACCGGCCCGTCTGTCCAGACTTATAGGATGGGTTTGTGGCATCTGGCTGTAGATGCGCTTATAGAGATAAGGTAGAAGATAAAGTAGAAGAGAGATATGAATCATATAGTACAAGATATACTCTAACATTATGGTATATAGAGGAGGCAGCCGCCTAGTGACCGTGCGCTCCATTGTTCAGTCTCTTTTTCATCTATACTTCTTCACTTTTGTGATGATTACCAAGCTCAAGCACATTTTTAGTTTGGCTTTAGACTTGACTGGATTGCACGCACGCCATTCAAGATAGCAAACAAACTCACAGACCAAGAGGTGCAACGATAGCAAACAAGAACAAGACGAGAGAAAGGAAAGCGCGGGAATACACGCAATGCAATCACGGCTTTCACAAGTCGATCTGGACGCACTTGCGAGCAGGGGAGAAGAGACTAATTCACAGGGAACTAGCACTTGGAGTAGGAGATGTCCTGGGAGACTTGCACAAGTTGATCTGGACGCGCCTGCTAGGGGTAAGAGTGTGACGCCCCCGATTCAATCGTACACTAATCATACACGCAAACGTGTACGATCAAGATCAAGAACTCACGGGAAGATATCACAACACAACTCTACAAATAAAATAAGTCATACAAGCATCATAATACAAGCCAGGAGCGTCGAGGGCTCAAATACAAGTGCTCGATCATAGACGAGTCAGCGGAAACAACAATATCTGAGTACAGACATAAGTTAAACAAGTTGTCATAATATAGCTAGCACAAACTGGGATACAGATCGAAAGAGGCGCAGGCCTCCTGCCTGGGATCCTGCTAAACTACTCCTGGTCGTCGTCAGCGGCCTGCACGTAGTAGTAGGCATCTCCAATGTAGTAGGAATCATCGTCGACAGTGGCGTCTGGCTCCAGGGCTCCAGCATCTGGTTGCGACAACCAGGTAGTAGGGAAAGGGGAAAAGAGGGAGAAAAGCAACCGTGAGTACTCATCCAAAGTACTCGCAAGCAAGGAGCTACACTACATATGCAGGGGTATATGTGTAAAGGGCCATATCGGTGGACTGAACTGCAGAATGCCAGAATAAGAGGGGATAGCTAATCCTGTCGAAGACTACGCTTTTGGCCACCTCCATCTTGCAGCATGTAGAAGAGAGTAGATTGAAGTCCTCCAAGTAGCATCGCATAGCATAATCCTACCCGGCGATCCTCCCCTCGTCGCCCTGTGGAAAAGCGATCACCGGGTTGTCTGTGGAACTTGTATGGGTGTGTTTTATTAAGTATCCGATTCTAGTTGTCATAAGGTCAAGGTACAACTCCGGGTCGTCCTTTTACCGAGGGACACGGCTATTCGAATAGATAAACTTCCCTGCAAGGATGCACCACATAACCCAACACGCTCGATCCCATTTGGCCGGACACACTTTCATGGGTCATGCCCGGCCTCGAAAGATCAACACGTCGCAACCCCACCTAGGCACAACAGAGAGGTCAGCACGCCGGTCTAAATCCTATGCACGCAGGGGTCTGGGCCCATCGCCCATTACACACCTGCACGTTGCGTACGCGGCCGATGAGCAGACCTAGCAACCTCCATTACAAAGCGCACGCCGCTCAGTCGTTTAGACCGAGCGCGCGCCGCTCAGTCGCTTACGTCACGAAGGCTTCGGCTGATACCACGACGTCGAGTGCCCATATCTTTCCCGCGTAGTTGGTTAGTGCGTATAGGCCAGTGGCCAGACTCAGATCAAATACCAAGATCTCGTTAAGCGTGTTATTATGATGCAACCGCGAACGCCGACCAGGGCCAGGCCCACCTCTCACCTAGGTGGTGTCAACCTGCCCTGTCGCTCCGCCACAAAGTAACAGTCGGGGGCCGTCGGGAACCCAGGCCCACCTCTATCGGGATGGAGCCACCTGTCCTTTCAGCCCCCACATCAGAATCACGTGCGGGTACTCAACGAGCTAACCCGACTTTAGTCACCACCTGAATAGTATGTATGTATAGTATATACCCGTGATCACCTCCCGAGTGATCACGACCCAATAGTATAGCATGGCAGACTGACAAGAATGTAGGGCCACAGATGATAAACTAGCATCCTATACTATGTATTTAGGATTGTAGGTAAGGTATCAACAGATGTAGCAACAATGTGAGGCTATGCATCAGAATAGGATTAACAGAAAGCAGTCACATGCTACACTACTCTAATGCAAGCAGTATAGAGGAGAATAGGCGATATCTGGTGATCAAGGGGGGGGGGGGGCTTGCCTGGTTGCTCTGGCAAGTAGGAGGGGTCGTCAACTCCGTAGTCGAACTGGGTAGCAGCGGCGTCTGTCTCGGGGTCTAGCGAGAGAAGAGGGGGAAGAAACAATAAATACAATGCAAACGAATGCATGGCGATGCATGACAAGACAAGGTGTGTTGCTAGGCGTGCCCCAACGCGGTAGTAGGTGGTACCGGCGAAGGGGGAAAAACATCCGGGAAAGTATCCCCGGTGTTTCGCGTTTTCGGTCAGAGGAACCGGAGGGGGAAAGTTGCGAGTTTGATAGGTTAGGGGTGTGTGGCGGACGAACGGGCTGCGTATCCGGATTGGTCTCGTCGTTTTGAGCAACTTTCATGTAGAAAGTATTTTCATCCGAGTTACAGATTAAAAGATATGATTTTCCAAAGATTTAAATCATTTTATGATTTTAATTATTTATTTAATCTTAACATTTCCAAAACAGTGAGCGATGACGTAGGCATGACATCAGAGTGATGTCAGCAGGTCAACTGGTCGGTTGACCAGTCAAACCAGACAGGTGGGTCTAGTGGGACCCACATGTCATGGACAGGGGCATTAACAGAGTTTTAAAACTAACTAAATAGGCTAATTAGGGGGTGGGGCCCGGTAGTCAGTGTCTAATTAGGTTTTAATTAACTAATTTAATTAATTAGCAATTATCTATTTATTTTATTCGTTTATGGCATGGGCCCCGCATGTCAGTGCCACTGGACTGCCCAGTCAGCATGTTGACCGGGTCAATCCAGTCAACGGGACCCCCATGGCCCCCTGGCAATGACCCAGGGGTGGGGCCCGGCGCATGCCACGTCAGCTGGGCAGGCTCTCGCCGCCGGCGACCAAAAGCACGGCGCCGACCCGCCGGAGTTCGCCGGAATTTGTGCACAGGGCACGGATCCGCGCGTGCCTGGGCCCGTTCGAACAAGCGCGAAGAGGCGCATCTAGTGGTGGTGGTGGTTCGTCCCGAGGTCGCTGGAGCTGTCGCCGGCGAACAGAGAGGCGGACGTAGGGCTCGGGCGAGTGGCGGGTTTCGTCTGTAGGCCACCAAAACAGGCGGGACCGGTCGCATTCGAACGACAAGACGACGGCGGAGCGAATGGGGGTGGTTGTGGAGGCTGTGGTGGCCAGAGTCGAGCGCCACGGGCTCGACGGCGGCGAGGTGGTTCGGACGTGAGACGAAGAAGGCGACGCAGCGCGCTTCGGGGGTAACGGAAAGGCTAGGGGGAAACTGCGCGACGCGCAGAGCACAAAGGGCTCGGCCCCGTGACCAGTTTTTCACCGGAAGGGCGCCGATGACGAGATCCGCGGCGGGGCGCTCGGGTGATTCGGCGGCAGCTAGCTAGGGCGCAGGAGAGAGAGAGAAGGGAGCAGCACTACTAGGAAAAGGCCTATTAATGGCGCACCAGTTTTGCCTACTAATGGCGCACTACCTGTGCGCCATTAGTAGCACGCCATTAGAATTTTTTACTAATGGCGCACCACTGGTGTGCCATTAGTATCTGGTATACTAACGGCACACCTGGCAGTGCGCCATTAGTGTGTAACTCCATGCGCCATTAGTATGCCTCCCGGGGGGCCATATGTAACCATGTGCTTTGTAACACTAATGGCACACTCTGCCTTGATGCGCCATTAGTATCCTTTGGCACACTAATGGCGCACTCTGCCTTGATGCGCCATTAGTATGAATATTTGTTTTTTTTTGAATATTTGTTTTTTTTTTGCTTTTCTGATTTTTGCACAGGTTACAAAATATATTATTGGACAGAATATAGACAGCAGCACACAACAACATCAGATTCATCGAATACAATAGAAGATTAATCTCCAAATACAATTCATCATATTAGTCTCCGAATTCAAAAGACCGAACAAAGATAAAACATTACAAGTCTCAAGACCGCGAGTATCGAGTTTGTCTTCACATTACAAGTCGATATCGATCATCTAAACTACCATCACATAAAAGAGAGTTGTGGTCATCACGATGAGCATCATCGCGATCAAACTGGTCCTCATCCGGTTCCTCCAACGCTCCCTCCTCTCTCCCGCTAGATAGCGGGCATATCTAGATTCGGCCTCCGCCCTAGTGGTGTACCCTTTGTAACTGTTACCGCTGAAACGGTGAACCTGTCTCCGACACTCCTCCCAGTTGTCGTAGACTCCGGGAACCTTACCCTTGTACTTGAGTGAATTCCTCCTTGACGGTGCGGAGCGCATTCGGACGCCGGTCCTTCCTTTGCTTCTTCGATTGGGTGCCATCTGTGTGTGCGCCGCCATCATCAGTGGTGGCATCCTCGGCGACACCATCAGTGGTGTCATCCCCGACGCCACTAGGGGTTGTGTAATCAGCATCGGTGTCTTCCGCGGCATCCTCATAGCGGTGAGGTTGTTCCTCCATCTCCTGGGACAGCTCCCAGAATTGCTTGCCGCCCGAACCACCGGCCTCATCGTTGTGGGCCATGTTTCGCTCTAAATAGGAAAAAAGTTTGGTCAAAAAGTTGGTTATTGTCAAGGAACAAGATCATGGTCTCATCATTTAGGGTTTGTCGACACCGAGGCACCCTAAAAGCCTAAGCTTTCATCATTTAGGGTTTGTCGACACCGAGGCACCCTAAAAGCCTAAGTGTACATCATTTAGGTTCTCATCGACACCGAGGCATCTGGGGCAGCCAAGTTAAGTTTTCATCATTTAGGGTTTACCGATGCCGAGGCACCCTAGGTTGGGCCTAATCACTTGGCACTAATCACTTGGCTCTATTGCCACCTATGTTGGGTTTATCATCTAGGGTTTATCGATCCTAACGAGAATTCTAAGTTGGGCCTAATCACTTGGCTCTATTGCCACCTATGGTTTAATGCAGCAAGGAAAATTTCAGCATGACCTTTGCTGAAAATAGGACATATGGAGTACCCGAATTTGCCGGAACGGAAGTTAATCAACATTCCGACAAACTCAAGGGCCTCTCGGGGTACCTGCAAA
The DNA here is from genome assembly GCF_018294505.1 of Triticum aestivum. Lineage (NCBI taxonomy): Eukaryota > Viridiplantae > Streptophyta > Magnoliopsida > Poales > Poaceae > Triticum > Triticum aestivum. The sequence continues at coordinate 724,545,927 of NC_057813.1, forward strand.
TTCATCACGACACGATGGTCGGAGACATGACCTTTGCAAAATGGTTGGAGACACGATGGTCTTTCTCAATGTGATCAATTGATGGATCAACACATAAAACATGTCCAATAAGTATAATTTATAGAGTCAACATCAGTATGAATATATATAAAGTTTTTCTTCATCAGCCAGGCCCATGCAAGTAACTGCATCAGTATGAATATATATAAACAAGCAAAGAATGCATGCAAGTTTAAAGTAAAACGTTTCACTTAATGCAAGTACTCCTCTTGCTCTCTACTTTCTCTCTTCTCTTCTTCAGTTAATTAACTGAATTTTACTGATGTTGTTGTTAACTGAATTTTAATCAGCTGCTGAAGAACACCTTCAGTTTCGTCAGATATAGGTGTAGTTTTCAGAAACAGGAGGGCCCACGTCTCCCCTCCTGGACGTTTCAGAAACAGGAGGGCCCACGTCTCCCCTCCAGAGTTTTTGAGGGCCCACGTCTCGCCTCGAAAGGGCAGGATGTTTGAGTTTTCGAGGCAACTCCCCACGTCTCCCCTCAAAAGGGCAGGATGTTTGAGTTTTCGAGGCAACTCCCCACATCTCCCCTCCACTGGCAACTCCCCACGACGCAGATGGGGTTTTCTTCCCACGTCCAGGTAACTCCCCTCCTATTCCATTGCCGCTCCATCTTCCTCCCTCTGCCTCCCTCCTCATTCCATTGCCGCTCCATCTTCCTCCCTCTACCTCCCTCTGCCTCCAGCATCAAGCAACTCCCCTCTGCCTCCACCATCGCTGGCCAGGAGGGCAATGGCGGAGGAATCGTGGAGCAACTCCTCTCCATCTGCCAAGAGAATGGCGGAGGCATCATGGAGCAACTCCCCTCCGTCTGCCAAGCATCACCATGGTGAGGCGTCTGGCAAGGAGCCTCTGGTGGTTGACGACGACGTTCCGGTCCCTGGGCAGAAGCGGGACTACACCGTGCCGCTCAAGGTTGATATCCACCTGAAGGAGCCGCTGGATGTCGTATGCACCAGCAATCCAAACGAAGCTGACAAGATGATCCGCAAGATGAGGAGGAGGCTCGGCGGCATGCTTCCTCGGAATATCGGCGTTGATGTCGAGTATACCAGGGAAGACAAACCTCCGCAAATTGCTGCAGTTCTGCAGTTATGCGTGGAGGATCTCATCCTGGTATACCACATCACCGCGACAACCAAATGGTAAAAACATCCAGTTCTGAAGTTTCTGTCTAATTAGTAGTTTCTGAAGTAGATGCAATAGTTATGATGTTCTGAAGTAGATGCAATACTAGTTCTGAAGTTCTGAAGTTTCTGAAGTTCTAAAGTTTCATTTTAATTAGTAGTTTCTGAAGTTTCTGAAGTTTCTGAAGTAGATGCAATAGTTATGAAGTTCTGAAGTAGATGCAATAGTAGTTCTGAAGTTTTGAAGTTTCTGAAGTAGATGAAATAGTTCTGAAGTTCTGAAGTAGATGCAATACTAGTTCTAAAGTAGATGCAATACTAGTTCTGAAGTACACAATGTTGTCTAGAAGTTTTTGTGATCATTTAGTTGCTGTTATGAATGTTGTCTTGTAATGCAAAAGATTGCAAAAAAAAAATACATCATTGAGATGTTATGCTTGTTGTTTTGATCATACAAAATGTCGTCTTGTAGTTGTTGTGATCATTTAGTAGTTGTTGTGATCATACTGTTTTAACTGAATTTTGGTCAGAACTGAAGATGCTATTTTAACTGAATTTTGCTTCAACTGAACCCATTTTAATTCTGTAGTTTCTGAAGTTTTTGAAGTAGATGAATTTGATGCACCGGATTAATCTGATGCAGGCCCAAGGAACTCCGCCGCTCCTACAGGAGAAGAAGCTGTACACCTTTGTTGGCTTTTCCATTGGAGGCGACAAGGATAAGCTAAAGTTGTCTGGTTTAGAGATCAACCCCGACAAGTACGTCGACTTGCAGCGCAAATGGAGAGTTCCAAACAATGGAAAGAAGTGGCAGTCTTTGGCTGAGTTTGCAGGCAGCCTCATCCACCCATCCTACAAGGAAATGAAGCAGAAGATCGACAGGAAATCGGACCACCTACTATGGGGGGACAGCCCACTTCCAAACAAGCTCATCGAGTATGCCACGAAAGATGCGTACGTCACCTACGAGGCATGGAAGAAAATCGAAATCACCAAAGAAGGTTTGGAGCTCTGGCAAGAGGCGGAGGATCATTGGGATGACCCCTACTACTGGGGATATTGAGTTGTTTGTGGTATTGGGATGACCCCTACTACTGTGTCTCAGTTTGTAGTTATGTGGTTGAACAAGTTTGCTTTTGTTATGTTGAACAAGTTTGCTTTTGTTATGTTGAACAAGTTTGGTTTTGTAATGATGAACAAGTTTGCTTTGGTTGTCAGTTGACATCACTCATCGCTGAGCATGGTTTAGTTTTACCTTTATCTATTTATTATTTAGGCAGAGCTATTCAGGCATGGAAGATATAATCATCCTTATGGTGAGGATCGCAATGTTTTTAGCTTCCAAGTTTCTAATGACACATGATCTTTCCAACCACATAACTTAACTGCAAACATTTCCCCTGTAAATTGTAGTTACACATTCCAACCAATACCTGCAAGTTGTAATTTCATACTGAATGACCATCAATGACTAAGTGAACCAAATAATTGCTATGCATTTCTTGGCACGCGAGGCGCAAGGAGGCCCTGCGACAGCTTAGTAGCAACAGAGGTGGCCGAAGTTGAGGAAGACAGCGGCGACCCGAGGAAGAAGAGGTGGAGGGGTCGAGCGCCGTCGCGCCCTGGTTCCGCGGCTCGCCGGCCCGGTGTTGAAGCAGATTCTGCCCGCCGCCTTGCCTGTCGCCTCGCACGGTGGAGCTCGAGGGCTGGGAAGGCGAGGGAGGGGGTGGGTGGGTGCGGTGAAGGCGAGGGAGGGGTGGATTGGGAGTGGACGGCGATGGGGGGCAGGGCAGGGGCTGACTGGGGGCCGCGACGGAGACGGAGGCGCGAGGGCGGCGGCGGCGTGGGTCGGGGCAGCGCGCGGGTGGATCTGGTGGCAAGGGCCGGAGAGAGGGTCGAAGGGGATCTGGCAAGAGGGAGGGAGGATAGCTAGGGGAGGGTTCTAATGGCACACCGTCCTGTCGTGCGCCATAAGTATGACTATTCTAATGGCGCACCACCCCTCGGTGCGCCATTAGAATTTTGTTTTAATCTAGCCCACTAACCATATCTACAACCTAACCCTATCTACAATAGAACCCACCCACTAGCCCGATTGGTCAGCACGCAGCACACACACTAGGAGGTCCTGGGTTCGATTCCCAGGCTCCCCAATATTTTTTATGCATTTTAAATGCTGTTTTTATATTTATTTGTGTTTAAATATGTTCAAACTTGTTTAAATCATAACAGTAATATTTTTTTATAAAAACAGTAATAATTTTTTAAAAAATATGTTCAAATTTCTTACTTGAAAATATCATCGGCGGCGGCGGTGGAGTGGGGGAGGGTGCGGGGATCGAGATCGAGATGGAGGGGGAATCGAGATCGAGATGGAGGGGGATCGAGATCAAGTGTCCTCATGATTTCAAAAAGTGCCCATGAAATTTAAAAATATTCATGATATCAAAAAGTGCCCATGAAATACAATCGAGAAATGAAGACTATGATTTAAATACAATCGATCTTAGCTAGCTATCTGTTCACAATCTTCTTGCCCTTCTTTTTCGCAAATAGAGTTCTTCTGTGGAACGGACGTCCTTTAGGTAGGGTGGTCCTGCTTCTTCTTGTGGTGTGTGCTGCTACTTCATCGTCGTCGTCATGTTCGATCTTTGGGTCGCCGTACTTGTTGAAGTCTTGCTCATTGGCTACTCCATCCATTCCGATGATCTTCCTTTTGCCTCTCCTCACGACAACACGACTGGGCTTTTGCGGGTCGGTAATGAAGAAGCATTGGTCCACTTGGGAAGCCAGTACCCATGGCTCATTTTCCGCGGTGACGTTTGCGCCCGCGGTCTTGGATTTCGCTTCGGGTATAAACACGACTGGGCTTTGGCATAGTGCGCCCTTAGTAGGTTTGCAAAAAAGTAAAAAAAATAAATTATATACTAATGGCGCACTGTCTTGGTCGTGCGCCATTACAAGTTCTAACTAGTAATGGCGTACTTTGCCATTCCTGCGCCATTAGTTTGTATGAAAAAATGGGGAAAAAAATCAATAGTAGTGGCGCACCATGATCACAGTGCGCCATTAGTGTCTTCCACACTAATGGCGTACGAGCAACCGGTGCGCCATTAGTATATAGTAGTGGCGCACTACTTACCTGGTGCGCCATTAGAATCAGTCCTATCTATAGCCCTTTTCCTAGTAGTGCAGGGGCTCACCAAGCGGCGCACACGGCGGCCCTTGGGGGTTTAGTAGCTGCAAGGGCGCAGCTGGAGTCGGTGAAGAACGGCGGCGGGGCTTGTCGGAGCAGAGGAGGAAGATGGCGGCGTCGGGGCGTTGCGGTGGCTCCGGTCTCCAACAGGATGCACCAGTCGAAGGAGCAGACGACGATGGCCCTTGGAGTCACCGTGGGGCGGCGAGGTGGGCACGGTGGCCATGGCTAGGCCGGAGCCATGGCGGCGGTGGCGCTCGGTTACGGAGGGGAACGAGGGGGGAGCGCGGTGGATCTGAGGGGGGGGGGGAGGTGCAGGGACCGAGGGGAGAGTAGGGGCGAGTGAAAGGAGGGACCGAGGGGGCGCGGCGTCGGCGTCCTTATCCACCTCGACGCCGGCGAGCGGGTCCGGTGGCGAACGCGCCCTGTAGCGGCGCGCGACCGAGGAACAGGGAGGAGGTGTGGTGCGGGGGGGCTGGGCTGGCTGGGCCGACCAGGCTGGTTGCGGGCCAGGGAGGTAGGGTTGTGAACGCGCGGGTGGTTTAGCTGGGCCAGTCATCCCGGGGTGTGTGTGGGGGGTTTTCCTTTCTCTTTCTTTCTTTTCCTTATTTTCTTTTCTGTTTTATTTCATTTTAAAGTATTTAGTCATTTTCTAAAAATGTGTTTACTTCACCATAAATACCTATGCAATATTTGGCACCCACCGAACATTTTGGTTTTTAACATTTGAAAATTTTGTTGTTTGCCTTTTATTTTAAATTTGGAATCGAATCAATTTCGAACTAGCTCGAGATTAGCAATTGTAACAGTGGTGATGTGGCATCATTAGCGTGGGAATTGCTGTAGCTAATTATCCGGGCGTCACAATTCTCCTCCACTACAAGAAATCTAACGAGTCCTCTCGGTCTTGGTTGCCCTTTCGAAGAGGTTGATCCCTTTCGTTGATGTCTTCATTTCTCTGCTTCAAATCACCATGATCCAGTCGTCATCCTTTCTTCGGTATCTCCATCGTCCTACGAACGCGATCCAGGGGAAAAACTGCGGAAGAACGCATCTCCACAAAGCTGGGCATCTGACGGTGACTCAATGGAAAATACACAAGGCACCCCACGAGTTGTATTTCTGTGAATTCGTTGTGTGCAATATACGATGGTACCAAAGTTTCAAACGGGTAGGCAATCATTCGATGACTAGACAGAAGCTGGAATGGGGGTTTGAACAATGAGAATAACATGGTGTTTGATTCCAAGATGAATAATGGTATAACATTTAGCTCGTGAATCACATACGAAGCCAGGTGCACATGATACATTAGAATCCGGGTTGTAAAGAAGAGTCAGGTTTTGATCCAGTGGACCTGTGGGTTATTGGCCCACCATGTGGGTTGAAAGTAGGAAGGGTGGTTACATCTTGCACAACTCCGACAGGGAGGCATGTCAATGAATAGCTTGTTAGCTATGCTGGGAACAATGTCGGTACCAAGGACGGGGAACGAAGAGAGCAATTTTCCTGCTTGTTGAACGAGGCGAACCAATTGGCAAAGGTATCACCCATCGGTGGTTACCAAAATGTCATCAACAACAGTAACAGGGTCTTACAGACAGAGTGGCACAACAAGGTGCCTACCTAAGCAGGGAATTATCTCTGCTCAGTTAAGTCAGATTCAGGAAGGATTAAACAAAAGAATGGAAAGGAAAACGTGATTATCAGATTAAACAGAACAATGGAAAGGAAAATTGCGTTTACACACAATTATTAGGAGTATATCCTTCCCATGTACAAGAAGAACATGGCATCAGGGTAGGAGAGCTAGTACCCAACCATTCAGATAAGAGGCAAGTATTAATCAAGATGTTACCCATACAACGGTGTTTGGATAGCTGACCAAGAAACATTTAGCAACGCGCCTCCAATGTTCTTGTTGATGAACGGGGTATCATAGTCATGCTTCGAGGTAGCAATGACATGGTGTTTCAATCAATGGCCGGACTTTGGATACACAAATGATCCATCAGGAGCAACTTATAAAATAAGTCTATTTTCCTCCAGGAAGAACGGTTATCCTTGCAAAAGAAATTATAATGATAGGTCCTCCAGCCAGGGGTGGTAGGCAAGACATCATATTACCGGGTCATCAAAGGACCAACATCATAACTCCTGGAAAGTTGTCCCAACCATCATATCTGACCGAGATTCAGATCCGATTGGTGTCATGATACCTCAGACTCAGGATGTCCGAGAAGAAAAGGTGCAACACGAATCGATGAAATGGCATTGCAAGATTCTCGGGAAATGAACTATGGGAGCGAGTTCCTGAAATAATAGTTCATCATTAAACCAACGAGGGGATGAGGAGGTGGCTGATGGGCTCAGCGACAATTCATCGAAGATCCAAACGGGTGGATTTCCACAATAATGTGAACAAGTAGATGACACTTGTCAATTCAAGGGATATAATGTTGTATGCTCGAGGGAAACATACACCATCAATCATAGTTGAAAGGTGTGCCCGAAATATGACCTTAGGCGGCAAGATCAATGTTAGAGTGACGATTCAATAACCAACAGTCTAAGAACGAATTGTTGATCGTTAACTTCAAAGCAATAGGGTTGCTAGAAGTACAGAACTCAAACAAAATCGTTAACATATTGGTATCCTGGTTAAAAACGACACGGGGACCAAGGAAGAATGGTGATGGTGAGAAGTATCATCATACCGAGAATTTCTAAGAGGTGGAGCAATCCCCACAACATTCTCGACAGAAAAGACAGTGATACTTCAAGGCAGATCACAACACTAGTCGGAGAGCAAGTTGTATTCATAATGTGGACAAGTTCGTGATGAAAGAAAGTCAAGGGTGTTGTCGATGATAATAAAAATCATCGAGGGCAAGGATGGTATTTCTCTTCATGAATTCAATTGATATCCTGGAAGGTGTTGATGATGATC